>NC_138773.1:323785076-323935076 GCF_965119305.1 Pelophylax lessonae
GCCTATTACTGTCACATTCCTCCCCGATCCCTCCATAAAGAGTACCTGTCACTGCCTATTACTGTCACATTCCCCCCGATCCCTCCATAAAGAGTACCTGTCACTGCATATTACTGTCACATTCCCCCCGATCCCTCCATAAAGAGTACCTGTCACTGCCTATTACTGTCACATTCCCCTCCGATCCCTCCATAAAGAGTACCTGTCACTGCATATTACTGTCACATTCCTCCCCGATCCCTCCATAAAGAGTACCTGTCACTGCCTATTACTGTCACATTCCCCCGATCCCTCCATAAAGAGTACCTGTCACTGCTATTACTGTCACATTCCCCTCCGATCCCTCCATAAAGAGTACCTGTCACTGCATATTACTGTCACATTCCCCCCGATCCCTCCATAAAGAGTACCTGTCACTGCCTATTACTGTCACATTCCCCCGATCCCTCCATAAAGAGTACCTGTCACTGCCTATTACTGTCACATTCCCCTCCGATCCCTCCATAAAGAGTACCTGTCACTGCATATTACTGTCACATTCCTCCCCGATCCCTCCATAAAGAGTACCTGTCACTGCCTATTACTGTCACATTCCCCCCGATCCCTCCATAAAGAGTACCTGTCACTCCTATTACTGTCACATTCCCCCCGATCCCTCCATAAAGAGTACCTGTCACTCCTATTACTGTCACATTCCCCCGATCCCTCCATAAAGAGTACCTGTCACTGCCTATTACTGTCACATTCCCCCCCGATCCCTCCATAAAGAGTACCTGTCACTGCTATTACTGTCACATTCCCCCCGATCCCTCCATAAAGAGTACCTGTCACTCCTATTACTGTCACATTCCCCCCCGATCCCTCCATAAAGAGTACCTGTCACTCCTATTACTGTCACATTCCCCCCAATCCCTCCATAAAGAGTACCTGTCACTGCCTATTACTGTCACATTCCCCCCGATCCCTCCATAAAGAGTACCTGTCACTGCCTATTACTGTCACATTCCCCCCCCCGATCCCTCCATAAAGAGTACCTGTCACTCCTATTACTGTCACATTCCCCCGATCCCTCCACAAAGAGTACCTGTCACTGCCTATTACTGTCACAAGGGACGTTTACATTCCTTGCGACAGCAATAAAAGTGATCAGATTATTATTTTTTTTTTAAGTGTTAAAAATAAAATAAAATCGGAAAAAAAAAAATTAAAGCGCCCATATCCCCGCGAGTTCACGCACCAAAGAAACCACATACGTAAGTCTCGCCCGCAAATGAAAATGGTATTCAAAATCACTAATGTGAGGAATTGCCGTCATCGTCAGAGTGAGAGCAATAATCCTAACAAAAGACCTCCTCTGTAACTCTAAACTGGTAACTGCTAAAAATTTTAAAGCAACGCCTCTGGAGATTTTTAGGTACCGTAGTTTGTCGCCACTCCCCGAGTGTGCGCAATTTTAAACCATAACACGTTAGGCATCTATTTACTCGGCGTGACATCTTTTATAATATACAAAAAAAAAAAAAAATTGGGCTAACTTTACGGTTTAGTTTTTTTAGAATTCAGTGAAATTTATTTTTTCCCAAAAAAAAAATTGTGTTTGAAAGAACACTGCGCAAATACTGCGTGCTAAAAAATATTGCAACAACCACCATTTTATTCTCCAGAGTCTTTGCTAAAAAAATATATATATATGTTTTGGGGGTTCTAAGTAATTTTCTAGCAAGAAATACTGATAAACTTGTAAATAATAATGAATAACTTGTAAACAACAAGTTTCAAAAATAGGCGGAGGGTGGAGGGCGTGTCTAGAGGCTCAGGATCACTGCTTGAGAATGTGGAGGAGGTGGGGAGAGAGGCGTGTCCAGAGGCTGGGGATCTGTGCTTGTGTGGTTGAGCAAGTAGGAGGAGGAGGAGGGCAGAGGGGCGTGTCCAGGGGCTCCTGTACTTGGTTAGAGGAGCAAGCCGGGACTTTTATGCAGTGATCCCACAGAGTGCAAGAGGAGGATTAGAATGGTAACATCTACTGACAAGGTGTGTGTTTTGCCATAATGTGTGTCCATGTCTGTGTGAGAGTGTCTGTCATCCATATCCTGGAAGAAACTATTGCTAGCTTCATGTGCCCACAGTTAAAATGGCTGCCCACACAGCATGTGTGAGTGCTCTACTAATAAATTATTTTATAGAAAATACAGCCTTTTCTTTAACCACTTAAGCCCCGGAAGATTTTACCCCCTTCCTAACCAGGGGGTATTTCGCAATTCGGCACTGTGTGACTTTAACGGACAATTGCGCAGTCATGCGACGCTGTACCTAAACGAATTTGACGTCGTTTTTTCCCCACAAACAGAGCTTTCTTTTGGTGGTATTTGATCACCTGTGCGATTTTTTGATCATGCGCTATAAACAAAAAAAGAGCGTCAATTTTGCAAAAAATAATATTTTTCACTTTTTTTTATATGAAATCCCCCCCCCCCCCCCCAAAAAAAATGTAAAAATCTAAATTTTTTTACATTTTTGGCCAATTTGTTTTATGCTACATATGCTTGGTAAAAAAATACGCGTATTTTGATTGGTTTGCGCAAAAGTTATTGCGTTTACTAACTACGGGAAAGATTTTTGTCATTTTTGTTTTTTTGTTTTTTTTAACAAGTATTGGTGGCGATCTGCATTTTTTTTTTGCGGTACTGCGACATTGCGGCGGACAGATCGGACCTTTGACTGACATTTTTGACACTTTTGGGGTTACCAGTGACATTACTACAGTAATCAGTGCTATACATATGCACTGTTACTGTAAAATGACACTGGTAGTGAAGGGGTTAACTTTATTTGAGAGGGAGGGGTGGTGTGTGTGTCCCTAGGGGCGTGCTTCTAACTGTGATTGGCTGTGGCTTGAAGTGTAGGAACAGTGATCAACGATCCTACATAGTAGAACCGTATGATCACTGTTTCTACACAGGGGAGAATGACAGGCGGCTTGTTTACATTAGCCGCCTGACTTTCTCCCTCTGCAGCGACGATCGCAGATTGACCGGCGGACATCGGGTCCGCCGGTCACACGCGTGGGGGGGGGGGGGGGGTCCGTGATCACGCGCCTGCTCCCTAGACCCTCACAGGCTAGCGACATAGATCTACATCACTTTGCCTGTGAGGGGCTGACTGCCGACTTAAATAGTCGTACGGCGGTCAGCAAGTGGTTAATGACCAGCCAATTTTTTTTTGCAATTCGGCACTACGTTACTTCACAAATTACGGGAAAGATTTATGTCATTTTTACATTTTATTTTTACTAGTAATGGCGGCGATCTGCGATTTTTTAGCAGGGCTGCGACATTGCTTCGGACAGATCGGACCCCTAACTGACATTTTTGACACTTTTGGGGGGACCGGTGACATTACTACAGTAATCAGTGCTAAAAATATGCACTGTCACTGTACTAATGACACTGGCAAGGAAGGGGTTAACCCTGTGGGCGATCAAAGGGATACATGTAAGCCTAGTGGGGTGTTTTCTAACTGAGGGGGAGAGACTTGTGAAGTTACCATGGAGACATGCGATCCTATATAGAAGGATCACAGGGGCTCTGATCATTCCAGGGAGAAGAATAGTCAGCTGTGTTTACAACAGCAGACCGTTCTTCTCTCTCAGCGGGGAGAGATCGCGCGTGGCCGGCAGCAAACGCGGCCCCCGGCCCTGTGAATCGGCATCCCTGCTTAGTGGGGGGGGGCGGCGATTCATGCAGCAGAGCCAGCCTGACACAGTATATCTGTGGCGGGCGGGCGGAAAGTGGTTAATGTCTTCAAATATTTTTGGCGATACCTTTAACAAGCGGTAATCGGTCTCATATCTATGCCAGTAGAGTCCTCCTATGACAGGATGGGGTCCTGTTTTTCGTTTTTCTGTACATGTAATAGGATGTGGTATATAAGGTGGTGAATATACATTTTCTTCAGTAATTAGAATTGTTTGTGTGTTATCAGCTTAAGCACATTGGAGGGTTGATTTACTAAAAAACTGAAGCGTTCAAAATCCGGTGCAGCTGTACATGGTAGCCAATCCGCTTATTATAAAAAAAAAAAAAACAATTTTATTTAGGTACAACGTCGCAAGACTGCGCGATTGTCCATTAAAGTAACGCAGTGCCGAATCGCATAAAATGGCCTGGTTATTGCGGGGGGTAAATAATATATAATTGGTTAATAAATTTAGGTCAAAAATGTATACTGCTACATTTCCTTGGTAAAAAAAAAAAATAATTAAAATCAGTGTTTATCATTTATTCTGTGGGAAGTTTACAGAGTCCACAAACTATATCTGAAAATTGATCACTCCTGATCAGAGATGTATAGTAACGAAGTAGAACTACTTAAGTACTGTACTTAAGTACCGAAAGGCGGTATCTGTACTTTCCTAGAGTAGAATTTTTTTCTCCTACTTCTACTTTTACTTCACTACATTTTTTCGATGATTTCGATACTTCTACTCTGATATTTTTTTTTTGTGCTGCATCGTTACTCGTTACTTTTCTCTGCCTTTCCCTTTTTCTTTTTTGTTTGGTTTCCCTCCTTACTGCTCTCTCCTACTCTTTCAATTATCCTCCCTATTCTGCCTTCCCCCCTCCCCTCCCCTTTTCTATAGGAAGGCAAAGGTAAAGATACCCCCCTTTTTCATGGGTACCTGGTCTCTGGTCATTTGGGCAGCGTTGTTCCGCTCCAGGCTTCCACGTCTGTGCTGTAAGGGTGCTCTGTGTGGGGGTCTCTGATGTAAGGGGAGCTCTGTGTGTGGGGGGTCTCTGATGTAAAGGGGAGCTCTGTGTGTGGGGGGTCTCTGATGTAAAGGGGAGCTCTGTGTGTGGGGGGTCTCTGATGTAAAGGGGGCTCTGTATGGGGGTCTCTGATGTAAGGGGGCTCTGTATGGGGGTCTCTGATGTAAGGGGGGCTCTGTGTGGGGGGTCTCTGATGTAAAGGGGGCTCTTTGTGGGGGATGGGGGGTCTCTGCTGTAAGGGTGCTCTGTGTGGGGAGTCTCTGATGTAAGTGGGGCCTCTGTGGGGGGTTTCTGTTGTAAGGGGGCTCCGTTGGGGGGGTTTCTGTTGTAAGGGGGGCTCCGTTGGGGGGTTTCTGATGTAAGGGGGGGTCTCTAATGTAAGGGGGGCTAAGTTTGTAGTGATCATAAAAAAGAAAAGTCAAATCAAGTGCAAAAAAAGTGCAAGAAAAAATGTGCAGGGCGCTGGTGGGGGCGCCACAGGATCAGCTCGCACAGGGCGCCTGAACACCTAAGGCCGGCCCTGGTTGGGAGGTTCTTTCCCATTAACAGCAGATATGAAATTATATTCATCTTGTTTTGTCACATATATATATTTGAAGATTCACAATATTTTGAATTTTTTATTGACTTAGATTTCATACACTCTTCCTTTATTTCATTATTGGAATATATTGTTGTATATCACATTGGTTTATATATGATTTTGCGCACCAATAAGCTGTGGAGAAAAAAAAAAACAGGCAGGGAAGAGAAGGAGGGGGAAGGGAGGGACATACTTTATCTGTTTTTTGTTTACAAAAAGTTACAGCCTAAGGAATTGTGATTGTCCTTTAGGTTAATCATTTGAATAAATCATTTGAAATAATAAAAAACAATATGATGTTCAAACTTTTGACTTCTTTCTTTAATAACTACATAACACAGTACTTCTACTTCTACTTTCAGTACTTGAGTAGAATTTTTTTTTCAAAACTACTGGTACTTTTTACTTTTAGTACTTAAGTAGCAATTTTTTTGAAAAAACTACTTGCAATACTTAAGTAAAAAAAATGTTGAATACTTTAGTACTTCCACTTAAGTAACTTTTTCTGCGAGCACTTCCACTTCTACTTAAGTCACTTTTTGATCGAGCACTTGTACTTTTACTCAAGTAGAAATTTTGAGTACTTTATACAAGTCTGCTCCTGATGTACTGACGGCCGATCTCATTTCTTGAGGCACGAAAACGCAGGGACAGAACAAACGTCCCCCCAAATTACCCCATTTTGGTAGGGATGCACCGAAATGAAAATTCTGGGCCGAAACAGAAACCAAAAATTCAGGATGTCCTTGGCCGGAAACAGAAAATGACTTTTTTCCCCCCAAATGATATTAAAATAGAAATGATAGAAAAAAAACAATTTTCTATATCAAAGGCGCGGAGGAGGATGAGGAAGATCCTCCTCCGCTCTGCATGCTGGGTCCTCTTCTCGGCCTCACTTTCCTCTTGGAAATGTGACGTCACTGGTTGTTAGACGCCAGGCGGCTGGCGATTCTAGCAAACAGTCTAGCACGGAGGGGTGAGGAGGTACAAACGGCGGGTCTCGGATCTTGGGAGCCGGCAGCGGCCGATCACGCACCATACAAGTTAAAGTGAAAGCTGCTGCGGCGGCGGCCATTAATTTTCAGTATATATGACCCATTTTCAGCCGAAACGGGATAGGCCCATTTTCAGCAAAAAATTTTGGTTGCCAAAATTTCGGTGCACCACTACTTTTTGGAAAGTAGCAGTCCAAGGTATTTAGTAAGAAGCTTGGCAAATTTTTTGGAAATGAAGGGAAAAAAATACTGAATTTTTTTCTTTTTTTGTAACATATCAGTTCAGGGATCAGGCGATCCCAGGTGATCAGGGTTTGATTTTAAAAATAATTTTATTGGGAATGTTATATAGCAGAAAGTTTAAAAAAAAAAATAAAAAAAAAAGCGACAATTCTGAAAAACAAAAAAAAAAAACCCCCAAAATTTTTTTTTTTTTAGCGCAAAAAAATAAATATCCCAGAGATGATCAAATACCACCCAAAAAAAAGCCCCATTTGTTGGGGAAAAAAAGGACATTAATTTTATTTGGGTAAAGCGTCGCAAGACTGCGCAATTGTCAGTAAAAGTAAGGCAGTGCTGAATCACAAAAAAATGGCCTGGTCATTGCGGGGTAAAATCTTCCGGTCCAGAAGGGGTTAATTGCACATTTCATTTTTACTTTTTCTAAAAAAATAAAAAAGGAAAAATAAATTAATGGTGTATGGTAATGTCCCTACCTGTACCGATCTGAGATCTGAAGCGATCTTGCAATCGTGCAACTAAAGCTGATAAAATATCCATTCCCAGCAACGCCACCTGGAAGATGAAGAGTTAAAACATTAAAATTTTGTAACACTTAATGAATGCAATTAAAAAATCAAGAAACAAGTGAGAACAAACACACACAACGCTCCAGCAAGGTATAAAGGCTGAATAGTACAATATGCAAATGACTGCACAAGTGCATTATGGGTAGAAAGCATTTCCCACACTTTCAGCTAAATAAAACAGTCAAGAAAATAGAACAACAAACCCAAAACTTAAAAAAAAATGACAGAGGATACACCGAACGACACATATGATCATACAGAGGTAATTACTCATATAAATAAAAAAAAAATCACCATAACTTCAACCAGGCTTCCGTGTTGCCCACCAAAATTCAAATTCTTCAATCTTCAACCATCCTTCTCTTGGGGTGAGCTACTGGCCAATGAACGTCTAGTGAGGACAGTACTGCTAACGCCAATAAACAACACATAAGTGCCACTAGTGAGCAATCGCTAGAAAGGTACAATTTTTGGAAACCCTATTTTCATATAAGTAAAGAACAGACAATTAAGGATAATGAACAACCGCTAGATGGCAATATACCATCATATTACACGAGAGATAATCATGTGAACCACTAGATGGCAGTATACCCTCACATGACTGAGGAGATCACAATGCGTCTACTAGATGCAAGTATACCATTGCAAGACGTAAGAGATCGCATTTAAACCACTAGATGGCAGTATACCATTGCAAAACGCGAGAGATCACATTGAAACCACTAGATGGCAGTATTACATTAATAGATGACATGATAGAACACATTTCAAGTGTGGCTTCACAAAGCTTCTGTATAACTTATTGCTGAAAGAATTAACCACTTCCAGTCCAGGCAATTTCTGCCACGTTTCGTTATTTTTATTTTTTTGCTAGATTACTACTTAGAACCCCTAAAATATATATATATATATATATATATATATATATATATATATATATACAGAGACACATATACAGACACATTACAGAATAATATGTTTGACATCTTAATTTATCTCCCAAAGGCTGGGTGCTCTCATTGAGCCAGCCTGTAAGTAATTATACCTTTTTTTACTTCCCCTTTTGGGAGTCATCTATACCCCCTGAGACATATGGGGATTTTCTCTACTACATCATCGACCTATATTTAGCTTTAAAAAAAAAAAATGTCTACTTATATGTATCTACCTACCTACACATTATATATATATATATATATATATATATATATATATATATATATATATATATATATATATATGTGTGTGTATTACACACACCTTCTAGATATCTTTTTTGCATCAATCTCCCGATGAAGTGGACAGGGATCCACGAAATGCATGGAGTCTTACAGATGCCAAGATATTGTGTTTTCTATGCTATACTATATACCAATCATGTATTGTGTTTTCTATGCTATACTATATACCAATCATGTATTGTGTTTGCTATACTATATACCAATCATGTATTGTGTTTGCTATACTATATACCAATCATGTATTGTGTTTTCTATACTATACTATATTATACCAATCATGTATTGTGTTTGCTATACTATACTATATACCAATCATGTATTGTGTTTGCTATGCTATACTACACGGTCAGCGCAGGAGAGCCAGCCTGACCCAGTATTTCTGCGGCGGCTGGTCTTTAAGCGGTTAAAGGGCCACGGCGGGTAGGCAGGAAGGGGTTAACCACTCCTTAACCCATCAAAAAAAGAATAGAAAAAGAAGGTTTGGCTTTCTAAGAAGCAATAGTGGAATAGTAGTTGATTCCCAGAGACAGGGCTGTATTTGTCTGACAGACATAACAATACATTGACCTCTATAGGGGATCAGTATCATTTACATATCAATACCGTTCCAGCATATGCAGATTATGTAAATATTCCACATGAGAAAATTCTGTAAACATAAATTAAAAAGTAAAAGAATCCATTTCATTTCCAGTTAGCAATGTAAAAAAAAAATAAAAAAAAATAGGCTTATGGGATTTAAAAAAATAAAAATAATTAATTAATTGGGGGGAAGGGAGCAAAATAAAACACAAATATATAAAAAGGTGTCACACATGTCTCTCTGTAAGTAGTGATTGGTACACAGTCCTCCCACCCCAACACAAAGATCCTAGGACCTCCAACCATCCTTCTCTTGGGGGTGAGCTACTGACCAATGAACGTCTACTGAGGGCAGTACTGCTAACACCACTGACAACACAGAAGTGCCACTAGTGAGCAATCACTAGAAAGGTACAATTTTTGGCACCCCATTATAATCAAAGTGAATAAAAAAAAAAAAAAAAAGATATAGGAGAAAGACCTGAAAAGCCAAAATCAGCCACTAGATGGCAGTACATAACACATTTTAAAATTAGGATTCACTTTGCTGCCATTGAACTTCTTAAAGATAAAAAAGAAAACACTTTTCAGGTAGAATAATATGCTGAGAACATTGAGCCATATACATTGCAGGAGGAAACTGAAACCTCCTTGGATCTAAAGTACAATAAGGCCATCTTATAATATAACTTGACTGACCCAGCCGGGCAGGTTATACACCGATGTTCTTGTCTTTGCTGTAGACTCCATTCCTTATACTGTGTTATGTCAAATGTCTAATTTTCAATATATATATATATATATATATATATATATATATATATATATATATATTTCCCTCGCCGTATTAAAGGAGATGTCGGCTTGGGCTTTTAGTGAAGTCTCAGGGAATGGTCCTTACCCGTGGCAAGCTGATCGGAGAGTCATCGTTTGGGTCTCCAAGGGGGTCAGCTTGTGCTTTTGGTGAAGTCTCAGGGAATGGTCCTGACCTGTGGCAAGCTGACCGGAGAGTCATCGTTTGGGTCTCCAAGGGGGTCAGCTTGTGCTTTTGGTGAAGTCTCAGGGAATGGTCCTTACCCGTGGCAAGCTGACCGGAGAGTCATCGTTTGGGTCTCCAAGGGGGTCAGCTTGTGCTTTTGGTGATGTCTCAGGGAATGGTCCTGACCTGTGGCAAGCTGACCGGGGAGGCCCAGGGAGAGGTCCACTAAAGTTGGTGGCAGTGGCTCCAAGGGGGTCAGCCTGGCTTTTCACAAAAGTCCCCAGCCTCTCTAGTCGGATTAAATGGAGAAGTATGGGGAAAGCTCGTTTGGCTGTATTTCTGTGGAGTGTAGTTTGTTCTGCACTCCTGTGACCCATTCTAAGCTAAATCCCGCTGTCGGGTGACGTTTTAGAGCTGGTCCAAGCTGGAGCAAGATCACGATAATATAGTCGGGATCCACCCACAACCCCAGTTTAGCCTCTCAGCAAGCCTTTGAGAGACTGAGCCGAACGCTCCTGTGTGCTCCAGTGAGTGAGGAAGGGGCAGAGCAAAGAGCTGCTGACTGACCGTACTTCTAAGGGTCCTTTCACACGGGCTTTCCGTCCGGCGGACTCAGTTTTGCTCAGCGGGGATCGATCCGCCAATCCCCGCTGAGCAGGCGGATGACAGCTCCATTTCCGCTTACTTTTCAGAGACGGAGCTGTCAGATCCCCGCTCTCCTCTATGGGAGATCGGAGGAAAAAGGACCGCCTGTCTATTTTCATTCGATCCTCCAGATGGAAAATAGGATTTCCATCCGTCCGGATTTCATGGACAGGATCGGATAGCAGCGGGTGTCAGTGCACATGTTTCCGCTGATATCCGCTGCTCCATAGAGGTGCATAGAGCATCCAATCAGGTCCGCCTGAAAAACTGACAGGGAACAGATCGGATCACCCGTGTACACCACCGATAACACACAACTGCCAATACTGAGCAATCACTAGAAAGGGGACATTTCTGGACACCTCTGAATGTGAAAAGCAGCCATACACTCACCGGCCACTTTATTACCTACACCTGTTCATTTGCCTGGTAACAAATTGCTAATCAGCCAATCACAAGGCAGCAACTCAATGCAGTTAAGCATCTAGACGTGGTGAAGACGACTTGCTGAAGTTCAAACTGAGCATCAGAATGGGATCGTCCCCAGGAGCGCTCCTCCCGTAAACTGACGTGCCCATATGTCGGTTTGCCCAGCCGAGACAGCCGGCAGTAGGCGGTCAGCAAGTGGTTAATGTGGCTGACGTTTTTGCATTAAAGTCACTAGGGGGGCGTTTTTGCATTAAAGTCACTAGGGGGGCGTTTTTGTATTGAAGTCACTAGGGGGGCGTTTTTGTATTGAAGTCACTAGGGGGGCGTTTTTGTATTGAAGTCACTAGGGGGGCGTTTTTGCATTGAAGTCACTAGGGGGGCGTTTTTGCATTGAAGTCACTAGGGGGGCGTTTTTGCATTGAAGTCACTAGGGGGCGTTTTTGCATTGAAGTCACTAGGGGGCGTTTTTGCATTGAAGTCACTAGGGGGCATTTTTGCATTGAAGTCACTAGGGGCGTTTTTGCATTGAAGTCACTAGGGGGCGTTTTTGCATTGAAGTCACTAGGGGGCGTTTTTGCATTGAAGTCACTAGGGGGCGTTTTTGCATTGAAGTCACTAGGGGGGCGTTTTTGCATTGAAGTCACTAGGGGGGCGTTTTTGCATTGAAGTAACTAGGGGGGGCGTTTTTGCATTGAAGTCACTAGGGGGGGCCTTTTTGCATTGAAGTCACTAGGGGGCATTTTTGCATTGAAGTCACTAGGGGGCATTTTTGCATTGAAGTCACTAGGGGGGGCCTTTTTGCATTGAAGTCACTAGGGGGCATTTTTGCATTGAAGTCACTAGGGGGCATTTTTGCATTGAAGTCACTAGGGGGCATTTTTGCATTGAAGTCACTAGGGGGCGTTTTTGCATTGAAGTCAATAGGATGAAGCATCCCATTATCAGCAATTTTTTTTTCCTTTTCCCTAATGTCAAAGCGCAGATATACCTATTTTTGTCAGATGATTTTCAGTGGCCGATATATCAGTGCATCCATACTGGGGAGTCATTCATACACACTATACACAGGGCTCTAATTGGCGTCTATCACAGGTTACACAAAACACAATCTCCTTCACACGTCCCGCACATCTCTGTGCTATCAGCTGGATTAGCAGCAATCACCTTTAACTGCTTCCAAGAAAAGAGAAGGACAAAAGTAAATAGCAGTAAAGGAATCCGTTAAACACAACTGCCACATAAAACCGGCAAAACTCCACCCCCCTGACCGGACATCCAACTGCTAGGACAAAAGGAGGCTTCGGGTCTCACACCACTGTGGTATGAATTAGTTAATCATTTTTTTAATGCCGATACCGATATTTATTTTGGTCATTGAATATCAGTATCGGCCGATATCTGCCGATATTTTCGGACATGTTAAAAAAAATTCTTTTCGATCCCTCCTCGGCATCGAAAAGCATTTAAAACTCCAAGTTTAGCTGTTTTGAATGCTGTCAGTTTTTTTTAATTTGGCACCGAGTACCCGGAAGTGATGTCATAACATCACTTCCGGTTGTTTTACATGGAGACGCAGTACACTGGGTCTTCTCTTCGGCGGCAGCGGCGGTGGAGGTAGGATGCCCAGGTCTCCCAGTGGGACGGAAGACCAAGGTGAGCCACGGAAGACGGCGGGAGGAGGGGACATCCCCTATCGCTCCTTGAAATGACAGCCGAGTGGCTTCTCAGCCGCATCGGTTGTCATTACAAGACAGCCGACTGTCGGCTATGGACGCCGGTACCGGGGTGATGCCTCTTAGCTGCAGGCATCACTCCGGTACAAGCACTTTCCCGAAATATCGGCAATATCGGTAAATCCAAAGGCTGATTCTGATATATCGGGGAAAGTGAATATCGGCCACTGATATATCGGTGTTGCCAATAATCGGTCGATCCCTAGTATGAATTAATGTCATGTTAATGGCTGTACAACTTGCCAAAAAAGGGTACATATACCGCTTCTGGCAGCGTATCGCACGACAACGCACATTCATGCACTGCTACAATGCACATCTGTTAATAAGGTGTATTGGAGTGCCATTCACTGCCCCACACCCAATGCATGCAAGGTGTGCTGTGTGCATGTTACCGCAACACGATAGGGTGCATGGGCCCTAATAGGATCGATCAGATTTATTTCTATCATGATTTCTTTATATGAATTTAAATTCTGTTTAGGATCTTGATATTTAGTGGGAGTCGGCTCATTATAAGCATTTATTCTTTTGTCAGGGTTTCCTTCATAAAAAGAGGCTTTGGTTTTACGCTCCGGCAATTAGAAAGAACACTCTCCAAATGAGGAAAGTAATTCTGGGTAATGCAGTGCCCCCTGTGGTGAGTCTGCAGTGGGGGGCAGAGTCTCAGCACAGGACCCAGACGATAATGGTATTCACTGTATTAGAGCGGACTACTACACTGATCGCCAGCTTCCACAGTGGACACCCAGGTATGAGAAATGCATACGTCGTGCCAAGCTGGACCAATTGTAACTATAGATTTAATTCATGCCTGGAGTTCAGCGTAAGCCCTCGTTCACAATGAATGTGGCTTTAAAATTGTTTGACTTCATCTGAATTTGCACGATTTCAAAGCCGCATGTCAGTGCGACTTGGAATATATCTGTGAAAGTCGCACCTGAAATCGCCAAAAGTAGTGGAGGAACTAATCTTTCAAATCAATGTGGCACCGCAAAATCGGCATCACACCGATTTGTACACGGTCAATAGGGTGCGACTAGTCATGCTATTCCCCTCCGAAATCCATACTGGACCCTTATTTGACCATGGAGTCTGGCATGCCAGGAAGGGGGTTGTTTTAGAGCTCAACATAAGGGGTGGGGGGGGGGTTACTTTGGGGCGTAGGGGCTTGGCTTTTACACCATAGGCATGCACCTAGAGCCCTGGCCTCTGCACCATAGGGCATGCACCTAGAGCCCTGGCCTCTGCACCATAGGGCATGCACCTAGAGCCCTGGCCTCTGCACCATAGGGCATGCACCTAGAGCCCTGGCCTCTGCACCATAGGGCATGCACCTAGAGCCCTGGCCTCTGCACCATAGGGCATGCACCTAGAGCCCTGGCCTCTGCACCGTAGGGTATGCACCTAGAGCCCTGGCCTCTGCACCATAGGGCATGCACCTAGAGCCCTGGCCTCCGCACCATAGGGCATGCACCTAGAGCCCTGGCCTCCGCACCATAGGGCATGCACCTAGAGCCCTGGCCTCCGCACCATAGGGCATGCACCTAGAGCCCTGGCCTCCGCACCATAGGGCATGCACCTAGAGCCCTGGCCTCTGCACCATAGGGCATGCACCTAGAGCCCTGGCCTCCGCACCATAGGGCATGCACCTAGAGCCCTGGCCTCTGCACCATAGGGCATGCACCTAGAGCCCTGGCCTCTGCACACAACTCTCTCAAGGCCGATTTTGCTGCACCTGCAAATGATGACTATTTTATGGCTAAATACGGATGGTCTCTGATTAGCATAACAAAGATAGATGAAACACATGAAAACAAGCTAGGCCGAAGGCTCTGTGGAGTGTATTTGTATGGAAAGGAACTGTGCAGCAATCTGATCGGGTTACATTACATGGACACAGGTCTATGTAAATGGGAAACAGCTTCAACCTGAACTTTTAGTAGGATGGTGCAGGCGATGGTAAGTGTGAAAAAGGATGAATAATGTAGAAATCACTGCAAATCTCCTAAGCCTCAGGCTGCACAAACACAGGAGAGGTGTCTGTATCAGAGTGACCATACACACAGCAAGGGTCTATGTAACAGGCCGCACCATACGCAGGAAGAGTCTCGTCGTCGGGGCGCACCATACGCAGGAAGAGTCTCTTCGCTGGTACGCACCATACGCAGGAAGAGCCCCTCCATCGGGGCGCACCATACGCAGGAAGAGCCCCTCCATCGGGGCGCACCATACGCAGGAAGAGCCCCTCCATCGGGGCGCACCATACGCAGGAAGAGCCCCTCCATCGGGGCGCACCATACGCAGGAAGAGCCCCTCCATCGGGGCGCACCATACGCAGGAAGAGCCCCTCCATCGGGGCGCACCATACGCAGGAAGAGCCCCTCCATCGGGGCGCACCATACGCAGGAAGAGCCCCTCCATCGGGGCGCACCATACGCAGGAAGAGCCCCTCCATCGGGGCGCACCATACGCAGGAAGAGCCCCTTCATCGGGGCGCACCATACGCAGGAAGATCCCCTTCATCGGGGCGCACCATACGCAGGAAGAGCCCCTTCATGGGGGCGCACCATACGCAGGAAGAGCCCCTTCATCGGGGCGCACCATACGCAGGAAGATCCCCTTCATCGGGGCGCACCATACGCAGGAAGAGCCCCTTCATGGGGGCGCACCATACGCAGGAAGAGCCCCTTCATGGGGGCGCACCATACGCAGGAAGAGCCCCTTCATCGGGGCGCACCATACGCAGGAAGAGCCCCTTCATCGGGGCGCACCATACGCAGGAAGAGCCCCTTCATCGGGGCGCACCATACGCAGGAAGAGCCCCTTCATCGGGGCGCACCATACGCAGGAAGAGCCCCTTCATCGGGGCGCATCATACGCAGGAAGAGCCTCTTCATCAGGATACACCATACGCAGGAACGATATCTGGAATATGCTGTTCCATAGTGATGGCAAGGCCTCATGCACCATAGGCAGCATGCTGGTAGGGGACAAGCTTTTCTACTCAGGCTGCAGCTGCTTTGTAAGGAAAATAAATTGTAAATTTTGCACACCATTTGTTATGATACACTGGGAATGTATTGAGAGGATTTAAAGTTATTGTAAAGGCAGAAGGTGTGCAGCAGCCCCCCTCAGCCCCCCTAAATACTGACCTGAGGTCCCTCTAGATCCAGCCATGTTACAGGAATGTCTCGGCTTTCGGAGATCCCTCTAGATCGAGCCATGTTACAGGAATGTCTCGGCTTTTGGGACTCTACTCCTCATTGGCTGAGACAGCAGCGCAGCGCCAGTGCCTCTATCTATCTGCTCCATATGCTGCTGTCAAAGTCAGTCAGCCAATGAAAAGTAAGAATGCACCGATCCGACTTTTTTTGGACCCGATACCGATACTTGGCGTTGTGAAATCGCCGATACCGATCCGGAGCTACACACAAAGCAAGCGGCTGCAGTACAGAGCAAAGCCGCTGCTTCATGCGTACGGCTCCTCCATTCACAGGCGGAGTGCATCTGATATCACTCCGCCTGTGAGCCGTACCTATACAGGAAGTAGCGGCTCCCATCCCATACTACTACTGCACCAAGTAAGGGATGGCTGAGCCGTTACTCAGCAAAAATCGTATCGGCCAGTGGATCGGTCAATGTTAACGATCCCCCGATCCAGCTATAATGGCCACATCGGCGCCGATATCCGACCTGAATATCGGATCGGTGCATCCCTAAAAAAGAAAGTGTGGGGCTGAGCCAGGGGTTTGTGTCTGAATGGACACACACAGAGCTGTGGCTCGGCTGCCCCCATGGCAAGCTGCTTGCCGTGGGGGCACTCAACAGGAGGGAGGGGCCAGGAGCCCTGAAGAGGGACCTGAAAAGAAAAGGACTGGGGCTGGCTCTGTGCAAAACCATTACAAAGAGCAGGTCAGTATAACATGTTTGTTATTTTTAACCAAAAAAAAAAAAGGAGAGAGAGACATAACAATCACTGTAAACTGAAGGCTGAATTAGGCTTTAACATTCTCAAAAATCAACATTCACTCCATTAGACGGACTACAAAGAACAACTGAAGTCTACATGAAGTCGCAGTCAGGGTTCTCAATCTGGAAGTTTCCACCCGTATTTACAATCTGCGTCACACCTCAGTTATGGATGACATGGCTAATCATTGACTGACTCCGGGTTAATGCACCTCTTGCCCCGACACGTTTTTTCAGGTCTGAAGAACGGAATACCAGGCAGTTTATGGTGATGATGAGAAGAGAATAAAACACAAACAAATGAGATAACCAAGAATGAAAGAGGAAAAAGTACAGCAGGAAGCTCTGACAATGGTGGACAGAGATCAGCGACTATTGTCTGATCCAAATGCAGACCTGTATTATAAAGCAGAGACCTTCAAATTGTAGCATTTATTTTTATGAAATGTGGCACTAAAAAGAGTGGAAATGTGGCATTTATTTTGGCCAAATGTGGCATATATTTTCAACTTTCCTCCCCCCTTCCCATCGTAAAAGGGATATTAAATCGTGCAACTTGAATCATATTAACTACTTTATTACTATTTACAGGTATTTACAACAATTTTAGTTTTAATTATAGTATAGTTTTACGTGAGCGACTATGCTCTCCATAGAAAAAATTGAGGCGACGGTCGCTGAGGATGTACTTTAATTTTTAATTTTTGTGCACAACTTGCAGAATATCTTCCCACCTTCCACGGTGAAATTGCTGTCACCATTAATCCTCTTCTTGAAAAGGGTTACGTTTGAACTAGCAACTTTAGGCATATTGAATTAGGAAAACACGAAGATGTAAAACACGAGCAATGACTTCAGTAATACACTTCAGCTTGGTATGAAGACCGTGGGAAAGGGAGCCGATTCCCTATGGTCCTCCCCCCTACTAATGGATTTTTACATACAGTGTACACAAAGATAGACACTGGGACAATCCTCCCTCCCACTTAGCAGCCAATCCACATACTTCCCCTAATAAGTTTATCTTAAGGCAGACAGAACAATATGAGGTCATTAACATTTAACAATGGGAGAGGCACAATCCACATTCCCTCCCAATAAACAAACAATAGGGAAGTCTGCCAATGACAGTCTGTGTGTCTCTCTCACAGACAAGCACATGGAATACACTGTGTAAGGTGGTATTAAATCTTCACACTTCTATATGAAGACATTGCTGACAAATATTACTGTCTCACTTGAAGAATATTAGAATATTTCTATTTTTTTTTTCTCAAAACTTGGCCCAAATAAGGCAAAATATGGCACAAAATGTGGCATTATCCCGAAAATCTGCGAAATATGGCATTTCACTGAAAAATTGGCAAAATGTGGCATATTAGAATGGCGCCAAGGCAATATGGCATTTGAAGGTTTCCGATTATAAAAGAGATTACATATGGGGGGAGGGGGGGGGGCAAAATCTGGTGCAGCTCTGCATAGAGACCAATCGGCTTCCTTTTTTTTTTTTTGCAAAGCTTAACCACTTGCTTGTAATTGAATATTGTAAAGCGGTACAGAATTTGTTGGTGCTATATAAATGATATATAAATGCAAATAATAATGCATATTTTAACAACTTGCCGACCACTAACAGTGATACTACTGCGGCAGGTCGGCTCCCGTGTCCAGCGACCTAGACCTACGTCGCTGGACTCCTAGTGATCTTGGCGGCGCACACGCGCCGCCGGAGGGTCGCTCCCGCTGTGTTTAGACACAGCGGGAGTCGGGGCGGCAATTGCTGCCTCTCTTCCCTGATCGTCGGGGAAAATGTGAGAAGATCCGCCTGCTTATGTAAACAAAGCAGGCGGATCTTCTCTGTGACAGACAGGGAGATATCACAGGATTCAGCATAGCTGAACCTGAGATCTCTGTGTGTGTCACAGAAGCTCTATTTGTGGGGAAAAAAAAGGACGTAAATTTAGTTTGGGTACAGCGTCGCACGACCGCGCAATTGTCCGTTATATTTAGACAGTGCCGAATCGCAAAATATGGCCTGGTCATTGAGGGGGTAAAATCTTCTGGTCTTAAAGTGGTTAAAGGGAGGGGGGATGTTAAATTAAAAATATCAATTTACTACTTTTCAATTTATTATTGAATACACTTGCCAGATGTTCTAAGTGAGGGGTCAGAAAACTGTGGCATGTGTGGCATATAAGCGGAGTTGCAAGTAAGCAGCACCCTCATAGGCAATATAAGGCAGGCAGAGGACAGAAATCAATCACCCCAGGACAGTGATCAGCTGGCTATATGGCACTCACCCTCCTTCCTCTCCCAGGGTCCACAGTGAAGGTGAAGCCCCTGTTTGCCCTCTCCAGGGCCCAGCACACCTCACTCAGAGTCTCCATGATGAGGAGCTCTATGCTGGTCTTGGTGTCCTGGCTCTTCTCCTTAAGATCCTCTACTGGAGACAGAAGCTGCCATGAACTCCTGACACCACAGGGCCACCTGGTCCTCCTATGACACAGAGGCTGCCGTCTATGCCTGCTATAGCTGAGAGAATCCCGCCGCCAGTCTAGCCACCACTGCTGCCGCCAGCAGGACCGAGGACCTGGCTCTGCACCCCATGAACATATCCTAAACAATAGCCCACATAAATACTCACTGATGCAAGTATCCTCCTTGTGGGAAATGCAGACCAGCCTCCCTAACCTGAGTGGGCGGGGTCCTGAATCCATCGCGATTTGACTGCTCTGGCTCTCTGTAATTTGCGCGGGCTCGCACAGCACAATTTAAGCGGGCCGCTCTCAGTGATTTCCGACTCACTCAAACGCAGCTCGCAACCCACCAGTAGATCCCGACCCACAGTTTGGGAGCTCCTGGCCTACATGATATCTCATCTAGCCATTTCGCTATGTGGTAGTGGCAATGGTTATGTTACGGGGGGGGGGGGGGGGGGTGGGGTAAGGGGGTGGGAAAAGGGAGGGAGGAAAAAAATAAAGAAAGGGGGGGAGGGGGAACCAGGAGAAGGAACTGCTCTGTACATTCCTATGAGTATCATCAGCGTAGGACTAAACTTTCTTGAGAATATTTTGCAATTATTGAAGAAATCAGATAAACCAAATAAATTATAAGAAAGAGGAAGAAGGAAATAAAAGGGGAGTAGATCAGAGAAAAGCAGGGAAAAGAAAAAGAAAAAAAGGGAAAGAAAGGGTCAGTCAGGATTCATTAGGTTACAGATGAGTATCGTATCTATGGATCCCATATCACATCCAATTTCCTAATTGAGTTGTGGAGAATACAGGTAAGTCCATCATTAACCATGATCCAGTTAAGTTTATTCTTCACGTAGTTAAGGGGAACCGTCGACTGTTTCCAGCAATAGTTATTCTGGCTGCTAAAAATATATATGATGAGTTTTATCGATTTTCTAGAGAACCTCTTCAGGAAGCTTTTGAAAAAGCGCTGGCTCCGGGGATCTACGGATATTAACCCATCACTGAATGTATCAAATTAAATATGCAAATCCCGAATCTGGTGACTACCGGACACTGCCACCAAACAGGATACATTGTACCCATTTGGCCACAACAGGCAGACCTCTACCCACAAACGCCCACGTTAATAAATCTTGGAAATCCAGGAGAAATTCCAACTGACCCTCGGAAAGGAAAAAAGATTAGAAGCCGAAGAATGAGCAAGAAGAAAAAAGGATAAAAGATACATGGGCTTAGGAACGCCCAGTATCAAAGAGTGTAGCATTGCAAATAAATTGACCGACTGAAAACAGTGAATTTTATTATCACGTAGCCCGGAAACCAAGTTCTGGGAATGTGGGAGTCTCCGCCAAAGTCAACCAATGGGAAGAGTCCAACAAACTGGGAGAGTGCATAGCCTCCCCCTGGCACAGGTATTAAAGCGTCGGCAGCGTCGGCAAAAGTAGAGAAGGAATTATTATCTGCCGTTATAGGTGAATTACAACCAGAAAGGATAGCTCCATCGGTAAAGTTTTGAATGCTGTCATTTTTTTGAGACTGGTGCCAGTACCCCGAAGTGATGTCATGACATCACTTCCAGGTTTTTACATGGAGACCCGATCAGAGCCGAATGCGACTTTGATCGGGTCCTCAGCGGCCATGCAGGCTGGTTGCCCTGGTATCCCGGTAGGACGGGAGACCTAGGTGAGCCGCGGAAGGCGGCGGGAGGGGGAGGGACATCCCCTCCCCCTTAATGTAATGACAGCTGAGCGGCTTCTCAGCCGCATCGGTTGTCATTACAAGACAGCTGACCGTCAGCTATGGATGCCGGTACCGGGGTGATGCCTCTAGCTGCAGGCATCACTCCGGTACAGCACTTTCCCGAAATATCATCAATGTCGGTAACCTACGGGGCCGAATCTGATATATCGGGGAAAGTGCATATATCGGCTTTGCCGATAATCAGTTGATCCCTAGTTTGAACGCTCTCTATTTTTGAATAGTAGCTTGTGATAGGTCTGCAAATATCTGGATTTTATAGCCTTCAACTTCCAGATTGGGATGTTCCCTAGCATACTTCATGACCACTTCTTTGACTCTGAAGAAATGGGGTTTCACAATCATGTCTCTAGGGCCCTGTCAGGTTTTCGTGGAACTAAGACTCTGAATGCGGTCGATCTCCATATGGATTTCATCAATATTTGGTACAGCAGATTGCATTAATAAGTAGGTGATAGAAGTGATATCTTTTTGGTAGTCCCCGCATACGGAAGTTATACTGCCTGGCACAATTTTCAAGGTCATTGATTCTAATTTTAGCGTTCGCTTCCTCTAGTCGATCTTGAAGATCAGTGATCATGGAAGAATTTTGCACTACTCTGTGGATACTATCATCAACTTTAGACTCAATGCTGTCCGGGCGACATCCCAGTGCCTGGAAATCTTGTTTCAGATCAGAGGTTAATTTAGTGGTAGTTTTCTCTAATTCCTTCTGTAGCATATCAGCAAAGCAGGCAAGTAGGATAGTGTCAGGAGAGTATGGTAATGGTGCAGATAAAGGAGATGGAGACCCCCCAGGACTGTCAGCATCTGCATCCTGGCTACTGGAGGAAGATGTCTGCCATGTCCCTGTCCAGAGCAGGGGGGTGGGAAGCAAGGCCTGGAGATGGTATAGAAGCTTGTGAGGGGGGATCTGGCAGGGCTGGAATGAGCATATGAAAGGTCCGCCGGCTCATCTGAAGATGGAGGGGCTTTGGGAGAGTCCATGGTGCGTGCCCTTGAGCCAGGGGATTTCACCTCTAAGGCTGTAGCTGCAAATGCCCCTTACCTGTGTGTGTCTTGGATCCCTTCCCAGATACACGAGGCAGGTAGTGGGGACTGTTAAAGGTCTTCCCTGCTGACCGGAATGACATGGAGTGGGTCTCCGTGTTGCCCCGACAGTACTGGAGCAAGCGCGGAGGGAAGAGGGCCGCTAATGAAGGCTGTATGTGCAGGAAGTGAGCAGAGCGGTTCAGGCTTGCATCTGCTCCGTCCGCCTGCACTCTCAGAAGAATTTATTTTGGGTTGTTCTTTGGTGGTAATCGCAAGAAATAAACAGTTACAATTAAACCATTTTTTTATTTTACTACTTTGGGCCTGTTTTCCTTTGGTAACGCATCTCCTGATTTTTTTTATTTTAATCATTTATCACAAAATGAAAGCCCAATAATTGACTTGGAAACACAAAAGTAGTTACAATATGTACAGTTGTGGGTCTGGGCATTAAGGTTGGTTTCTCCCGCCACCATGAAAGGGTTAAAGACGACTTCTTTGCCATAGATCAGTTCTGTTACCCAGGGCCTGCTCAGCCACATTGTTTGGTGATCACATTACAGCTGTATAAAGAATGTCTAAGATTTTCCAATGACCTCAACTTACATCCCAGTTGTTGGGTATCTGAGGGGCTCTCTTTAGGTCATTAACCATTTAAAGCAGAAATTGTAGCTTTTATATGAACTGCAGTTGCAACAATTCTGCACACGGGGGTCAGCCATGATCAGCAGACGGGGGTCAGCCATGAGCAGCAAACAGGGGATCAGCCATGACCAGCAAACAGGGGATCAGCCATGATCAGCAGACGGGGGGGTCAGCCATGACTAGCAGACGGGGGGGGGGGTTTGGTGGGGTCAGCCATGATCAGCAGACGGGGGGGTCAGCCATGATCAGCAGACGGGGGGGGGACTGTGGGGTCAGCCATGATCAGCAGATGGGGGGGGGGGGTCAGCCATGATCAGCAGACGGGGGAGGTCAGCCATGATCAGCAGACGGGGGGGGGTCAGCCATGTGATCAGCAGACGGGGGGGGGGGTGGTCAGCCATGTGATCAGCAGACGGGGGGGGGGGTCAGCCATGATCAGCAGACGGGGGGGGGGGGGGGGGTCAGCCATGATCAGCAGACGGAGGGGGGTCAGCCATGATCAGCAGACGGAGGGGGGTCAGCCATGATCAGCAGACGGAGGGGGGTCAGCCATGATCAGCAGACGGGGGGGGGGGGGGATCAGCCACGACCAGCAGGCCTCACTTAGCAACATCCTAGCAACATCATGGGTGTATTCCAGTGAGGCTTCATGGAGGTAAGTAAAAGGTGTACGCACCTATAGTAAGGGCAATATTAAACGCTGCTTATCTGCATAGGCAGTTTTTTGGTAAAGGTGAACCAACCCCTTATGCACACTAATGACTGCAAGGCTCCATTCAACATTCACGCATCTCTAAAGTCACATGATTTTCACATGGTGGGGTGGTGGGGGTGCCTGTGGGCATGGATCCCTTCTCCCCTACAGTCATATACCCTCCTTTCTTTTCTTGCCTCTTTTATCTGTTTCAATTTCCATTATATCTCAACCTCATTCTCCGTATAGTGGACGCTCTCATTACACCACCGAGTCCATGAACCCTGTTTCTGTAGTGCCATCTTTCTTACTACGGGACTACCTTCCCATGACATGCATATCTCTTTCCGAATATTCAAGCAGCATGTTTCTTTTTTTTTTTCTGCACTGGGGATTGTGCGCCTTGAGGCCTGAATTGCATGCTCAAGATGGTCCATTCCAAGGGGTGACTATTATCGAGACACGGAGACCCTTTGCACTGGAAATCATTGACCCTTCCTGATCATGAGTCATAGTTTTATACCTTGCTGGCCTGCTTTGGACCTGTACACTAAATTCTATTATCCTATGTGGAATAGGATTATGGTGGTTTTTGCTGCCTATTGTTTGTTTTCACTGGTTTACTTTAAAATATTATATCCTTGCAAACTGTTCTATGCACACCTTGTACTGTACACTGTAATTTTAGATAAAGAAATTATAATAAAAAAAAAAAAAAAAGCCCCATATACAATAAATTGCAATGCCCATTTTTTTCTGCTTTCACCCCATCAACTTCATGGACAAAATGTTCACTTGCTGGCTAATATATCCCACCAATTTTCAGATGTCATTTTAACGAGATATTCCCTTTACCTGTCAGTGGTCATAATGTTATGGCTGATTACATTCTGAGTACAGTGAAATGTAAGATACAACTGCTGGATGCATCAAATCAGCAGAACAAAAGATCTCCAAGAATCTCCATGCACATTAAAATCCAGCCTCAGCTTCTCCAACGGAACAATTTTTATGTTAAAAAGTTTCATTTTTGCTTTCATTATTTAGTGATAAACAGAATTGGGTATTTCCCAGCAGTCACTGAACGTCCTTGTAAATAATCTGTGTTCACCATACTAATTGGTCAATGACCCTTCGGTGCCCGTCCCGCTGAGCTGTAACAAAACTAAAGACTAAAGCCCCGTACACACACGCAGATCGTCGTCATACAAATGTTCGTCTTTTCTCCCCGGGATGTCGGTGTCTGTTGAAAAGTGCAAAGACAGCACAAGGACAGCACAAGAATTTTGTCCGCAGACTTCAGCTGACTGCAGAAGTGATGTCATGTAATGGTTAACTTTCCCTGTGTTTTTTATTTTCTGAGCATGCCCAGTCTTGCAAATCTGCAGTCTGTCGGCTGATTTCTGTACTGACAGGCGAACAATCGTCCGTTCTGGTGTCTGCAGACAAAAATTTTCATGTTTGCAAGAAAGACTCTTGTCCGCGGATTGTGTGCAGACATCTGTCGGAGGCACCATACTAACACGCATACAATCGGCAGATCTTTCGTCCGCCGACGTTTGTACGACGACGACCTGCGTGTGTGTACGGGGCTTAAGGCCCCTTTCACACACTCCGTCCGTCGGACAGAGTCCGTTTTTCTCAGCGGGGAATCGATCCACCGATCCCCCGCTGAGCAGGAGGATGACAGCTGTGTCTCCGCGCTGTGTGCGGAGACACTGGGTTTACTTCCTCTATAACCACTTACGGAACGCCCACCGTGTATTTACGTCGGTACTTTTGAGGTTAAATACCGGGGTTATGGCAGCAAATAGCTGCCAAACCCCGCCAATTTTTTTTTAACGCCGGATGGTCCGCTTTAAGATAAGGGTGGTCTCAGCGGCGGATTAACCACTTTACCACCGGAGGATTTTGCTGTCTTACGTCCAGGCCACTTTTTGCGATTCGGCACTGTGCGACTTTAACGGACAATTACGCGGTCATGCAACGCTGTACCCAAACTAAATTTACGTCTTTTTTTCCCCACAAACAGAGCTTTCTTTTGGTGGTATTTGATCACCTGTGCGATTTTTACTTTTTGCGCTATAAACAAAAAAATAGCGACAATTTTGAAAAAATAACAATATTTTTCGCATTTTTTTATATGAAATTCCCCCCCAAAAAAATGTAAAAAATCTAAATTTTTTATCATTTTAGGCCAATTTGTTTTCTGCTACATATTTTTGGTTAAAAAAAAAAAAATCGCAATAAGTGTATTTTGATTGGTTTGCTAAGGGAAAGATTTCTGTCATTTTTGGTGTTTTTTTTTTTTTAACGAGTAATGGCGGCGATCTGTGATTTTTTTTGCGGGACTGCGACATAGCGGCGGACAGATTGGACCCTTGACTGACATTTTTGACACTTTTGGGGTTACCAGTGACATTACTGCAGTAATCAGTGCTATATATATGCACTGTTACTGTAAAAATGACACTGGCAGGAAAGGGGTTAATTTTATTGGAGAGGGAGGGGTTAATGTATGCCTGGTGCTTACTGACGTGTGTGGGGGGAGGTGACTGAGTGACACAGGGACAGATTGCAGGTTGAGCTATGCTGAATCCTGCAATCTGACCCTGCCTGTCACTTAGGAGGTCCGCCCGCTCTGTTTACACAAGCAGGCGGATCTCCACACTCGATCCCCGATGATCGGGGAAGAGCAGTGGTGATCACCACCGCTCCTCCCCTGGCCCGACTCCCGCTGTGACTGAATACAGCGGGAGCGCGCCGCCCACAAGGGGGGGAGTCCAGCGACGTACGTCGCTGGACAATAACGAGCCACATTGCCGCAGTAGCAGCAATGTGAGCGGGGGTAAAGCGGTTAAAAGTGGGATTTCCCTTATGGGCAGCGGGAAAAAAGTGAATTTTTTTTTCAAAAAAATTGCGTTTGTAAGACCGCTGCGCAAATACGGTGTGATAAATATTGCAACTATCTCCATTTTATTCTTTAGAGCAGTGATTGCGAACCTTGGCACCCCCAGATGTTTTGGAACTACATTTCCCATGATGCTCATGCACTCTGCAGTGTAGTTGAGCATCATGGGAAATGTAGTTTCAAAACAATTCGGGGTGCCAAGGTTCACCATCACTGCTCTAGGGTCTCTGCTAGAAAAAAAAATATATAATGTTTAGGGGTTCCAAGTAATTTTCTAGCAAAAAAAAAACTGATTTTTACTTAAGGCCGGCCCAGAAGTGGTTAAAGAAGTAAAAAAATTGTAAACAGGCAGCTCTAGGTTTAGGCAATGTCTTTTATGCAATAAAAAGCACTGCCTTCCTGCCTGAATTCCCCTTTAGAAAGTACACGGATCTGCACATTCAGCAGCTTTACATTCCAGCATACTGCCTGTGTGCCGAGATGACGAATGCATGGGAATGACGTAATCCTGCGCCCACCAATCAAGGCGGGTGAATAGCATCACCTTAACCACTTTACCACTAGAGCATTTTGCTGTCTTACGTCTGGGCCACTTTTTGCGATTCGGCGCTGTGCGACTTTAACTGACAATTGCGTGGTCGTGCGACACCGTACCCAAACGAAATTGACGTCCTTTTTTTCCCACAAACAGAGCTTTCTTTTGGTGGTATTTGATCACCTGTGCGATTTTTACTTTTTGCGCTATAAAACAAAAAAAGAGCGTTTATTTGGGAAAAAATAACAATATTTTTAACATTTTTTTATATGAAATTCCCCCCAAAAAAGATGTAAAAAACAATTTTTTTTAAAATGTTTGGCCAATTTGTTTTCTGCTACCCATGTTTGGTAAAAAAAAAAAAAAAATCGCAATAAGCGTATTTTGATTGGTTTGCGCAAAAGTTATTGCGTTTACTAACAAAGGGAAAGATTTCTGTCATTTTTGGTGTTTTTTTTTTTTTAACGAGTAATGGCGGCGATCTGCGTTTTTTTTTTTTTTGCGGGACTGCGACATTGCGGCGGACAGATCGGACCCTTGACTGACATTTTTGACACTTTTGGGGTTACCAGTGACATTACTACAGTAATCAGTGCTATATATATGCACTGTTACTGTAAAAATGACACTGGCAGGGAAGGGAGTTAATTTTATTGGAGAGGGAGGGGTTAAGGTATGCCTGGTGCTTACTGACGTGTGGGGGGAGGTGTCTGTGTGAGACAGGGACAGATCGGATGTCCAGCTATGCTGAACACTCCGATCTGTCACTCCCTGTCACTGAGGAGATCCGCCCGCTCTGTTTACACAGGCGGGCGGAATTTCCACACTAGATCCCCGACGATCGGGGCAGAGTAGCGGCTATTGCCTGCTGCTCCTCCCCTGGCCCGACTCCCGCTGTGAATGAAAACAGCGGGAGCGCGCCTCCGGTGGCGCGCGAGCGCCGCCTACAGGGGAGGAGTCTGGCGACGTAGGTCTACGTCGTCAGACGGGAACGAGCCACTTTGCCGCAGTACTATTCCAGTACTCAGCGGTAAAGTGGTTAAAGAAGCCGGGGAGAAAATGGCGACTCCAGTGAGGGACAATTGTACTATTTTTGTCCTTAATTCCACTTTAAGGACACGAAGGGCAGAATCACTTGGTTTCATTTAAATAAGCAGGGACACATGAGCACAACATTGAGAAAGCGGTGTCCCCATAGCAGGAAGTGCTTAAAACAAGATCCTTTATGGGCAGGATTCACCAGGGATTTTTTTTTTATTAAAAAGTTGCAGATTTAAACATATTTAAAACTATTGAAGAATATATTAACCAGTTCTGGACCGCCCACCACATATTTACTGCGGCAGGCTGGCCCTCCTGCAAAAAACGGCGCAGACCTATGTTGGTTACGTGCCTGCAGCTGGGGGGCGCTCAACCCCCCTCGGCAGTGGGGACTCCGATGCACGGGGCAGGCGGCTCCGATTGCTGCCTGACACCCCCGATCGCTCCCCGCTGAGAGAGAAGAACGGTCGGCTGTTGTAAACACAGCAAACCCCTCTTCTCCCTGGAATGATCACAGAGCTCCTTCTATATAGGATCACAGGTTCCTGGGATCATTTCACAAGCCACGCCCCACCAGTTAGAATCACTCCCCTAGGTTCACATTTAACCCCTTGATCACCCACAGTGTTAACCCCTTCCCTGCCAGTGTCATTAGTACAGTGACAGTGCATATTTTTAGCACTGATTACTGTAGTAATGTCACTGGTACCCCCAAAAGTGTCAAAAATGTCAGTTAGGGATCCGATCTGTCCACCACAATGTCGCAGTCCTGCTAAAAATCGCAGATCGCTGCCATTACTAGTATAAAAAAAAATAAAATGCCATAAATCTTTCCCGTAGTTTGTAGACGCGATAACTTTTGCGCAAATCAATCAAAATACACTTTTTTTTACCATAAATATGTAGCAGAAAACAAATTGGCCTTAAATGTTAAAAAAAATTCAATTTTTTAAATTTTTTTTAGGAATGTTATATAGCAGAATGGGAAAAATAATGTTTTTTGTTTCAAAATTTTTGCTCTTTTTTTGTTTATAGTGTAAAAAATAAAAAATCGCAGAGGTGATCAAATACCACCAAAAGAAATCTCTATTTGTGGGGAAAAAAGGAGATCAATTTTATTTGGGTACAGCGTTGCACGACTGCGCAATTGTCTGTTAAACTAACGCAGTGCCAAATCTCAAAATATGGCCTGGTCATTAAGGGGGAAAATCCTTCCGGTCCAGAAGTGGTTAACATGTTAAAGCTTACATGAGATTTAGGCAATTGGGTTTAGATTGAATTTTTTCTGAAAATGCGTTGTTGAGGGTGAGGAGATTTCATGTGAAAAGGAGGTGTTGTTATTTATGTGCTGCCTGCATATAAAAGCAGAATGTGAAATGAAGCTCTGTGTATAATCAGTGAGTGAATGCAGAGGCCTCCTTCTACATTAGGAGCTCGGTTGAATAATGAAATATTCATGGCGGGGAGAGCGATCGTTTGTCAGCAGCAGTTTGGAGAAAGTTGTTGTGGGAGTGAAAATAAAAGGTGCGGAGAGGGTGAGAAGCCGGCTGTGGGCTCTGGCTGAGAACACATGTGCCGTCTTCTGCTCCGTGTCTTACCGAAAATAGACATCTCCAAATAGTGCCAACAGGAGGCGGCCATCACTCTGCTTACAAGGGGCTCGACGGGACGCCCTTCCAACCATCCAATTATCAGCTCTATATAATACTATAGGATACGCAGTGACAAGGAAACTGGAGTAAAGCCCATAGCAACCAGATTCTTATACAATTTTAACAGCACTACAGCACAAAGGGGATTTTTAGAGCAATCTTATACTTCTGCATTTAGGGAAAAAAAAACACAAGTATAATGCATGGCATTTATGAATCTTTTTATGAAATGGTGCAGCTCAAAACATTTAAAGCTGAATTCCGCTACTTTGTAAAACTGCAGGCATAACATGAGTTAAGACTAACAAGGTGTCCTGCTATGCCTCTCCCCTGCTTCTGCCCATTCACAGAAGCCTTTGCATTATGTGAACGCATTCACAAAATACAAAGGCTTCTGTGAATGGGCAGCAGAGGGGCGGGCACAGCTGATCTGTGCGCTTCTCTCCTCTCACAGCCAGAGTGTACCCTCTAGGAGTGCATTAAACCTGCCACATATAAGTAATAGAGATAAGTCCCAGAGGTGACATGCACCTAATTGGACTTAACTCTGTGTGTGTTCAATTTATGAAAAGTTGCTGAATTCTTAGAAGTCAGCTCTAAAGCCCAACTAAACTCTCACTTAAAGGGCTCTGATAGGCCATGGCCTTGAGGTGATGGCTTCAGTTTGAGGTTTTTCTGAGAACATTTAGAATTCACTGACAGATACATTTGACCTGTAGATGACCTCCTCCTAAACTGCATTTGACTAGTAGATGACCTCCTTCTAAACTACATTTGATCAGTAGATGACCTCCTTCTAAACTACATTTGACCTGTAGATGACCTCCTTCTAAACTACATTTGACCTGTAGATGACCTCCTTCTAAACTACATTTGACCTGTAGATGACCTCCTTCTAAACTACATTTGACCAGTAGATGACCTCCTTCTAAACTACATTTGACCTGTAGATGACCTCCTTCTAAACTACATTTGACCTGTAGATGACCTCCTTCTAAACTACATTTGACCTGTAGATGACCTCCTTCTAAACTACATTTGACCTGTAGATGACCTCCTTTTAAACTGCATTTAACCTGCTTTAAATGGGTTTTCCATACCCATAGACTTGAATGACAACATCCTGACATTTCCTAAATCAGCTAAATGCATTTTAGGTGCATAGAAATAAGTTGTAACAGTTGATTTGCTTTGAAAAGCAGCAACAGCCTGAGTAGAAAAGCCTGTTTCATGCCAGCATGCTGCAGAGAAAGACCGATGTCCTCTGTGTGGAAACAGAGGCATCTCTACAGAGGTCTGACACACCCCCTGCTCAGGCCTTTCCTCTCACTTCCTGTATGGTTATGGGACAGGAAGTTAAGGAAAATATCAGCAATGGGACACAGATGGCCAAATAAATAAATCTAACAGGGATTATACCCTCCCTTGCTCGATCCAAAATGAATACAAAGAAAAAAAAAATTGCCTTTAGTTCTACTTTAATGTTTTACTAATGAGTCTAAAGTGTATTTTGCGAGGAAAAAAAAAATCTGATTGGTTGCTTACCCATAAGGTTTATAATATTTGCCGTATATGTATATCTTTTATAAAAAAAAAAAAAAACCACTGTGCTGCGCCAGATATCTACAATCATCAATTAAACAGTGCAAAATAAAGTGCAATATAAAATGTCCATAGAATATATATAGGTATATGGACATTTTATATTTGTATTGCACTTTATTTTGCACTAGCGCAAAATAAAATATCTGGTGCAGCACTTTTTTTTTTTTTATTTTGAGATTTATTGTATATTTATGTGTGGTGGAAAATAGTTTATTAGTGATAGCAGTCGGAGTTATTTATATTATACATTTTTTTTTTTTTTTCAGTTCCGATTCTCTTGGTTAGAGGATTGCGCCGATTAATTTTTTGGTACGGTATATTGATATCTGTCGTAACTTCTGATCACATGATCAGACACACGGTCGGTGAAAACTCACCCAGGACAGGACACCAGACTGATGGAATGTGAATGGCGGGTGTGTGAGAGAAGCGATGTATACACGCCACTCTTGTCAGGGTGATGACTGCGGCCGCCAGCTGAGCAGTGACAATCAACTCTCATATAAGGAGAGTAAACATGGAGGAGGCCCCCCGGCCTGGTAAACAGGAAACCTCCTGAACAAGCAGAGAGCAGAGGGACTGTCAGGGAGCAGAGGGACTGTCAGGGAGCAGATTCCAGCTTCAGGAGCACTAAACCTAAAAAGAAGCGGTCATAACTGTGTATATATCAGAATAAGAATCTTCTGTCTGTACTTATTATAAATGAGCAGGCTTGTCTTCATTAGCTCTATGTACAGTGGGTACGGAAAGTATTCAGACCCCCTTAAATTTTTCACTCTTTGTTATATTGCAGCCATTTGCTAAAATCATTTAAAGTTCATTCTTCTTCCTCATGAATGTACACATAGCACCCCATACTGACAGAAAAACACAGAATTGTTGACATTGTTGCAGATTTATTAAAAAAGAAAAACTGAAATATCACATGGTCCTAAGTATTCAGACCCTTTGCTCAGTATTTAGTAGAAGCCCCCTTTTGATCTAATACAGCCAGGAGTCTTTTTGGGAAAGATGCAACAAGTCTTTCACACCTGGATTTGGGGATCCTCTGCCATTCCTCCTTGCAGATCCTCTCCAGTTCTGTCAGGTTGGATGGTAAACGTTGGTGGACAGCCATTTTTAGGTCTCTCCAGAGATGCTCAATTGGGTTTAAGTCAGGGCTCTGGCTGGGCCATTCAAGAACAGTCACGGAGTTGTTGTGAAGCCACTCCTTCGTTATTTTTGCTGTGTGCTTAGGGTCATTGTCTTGTTGGAAGGTAAACCTTCGGCCCAGTCTGAGGTCCAGAGCACTCTGGAGAAGGTTTTTGTCCTGGATATCCCTGTACTTGGCCGCATTCATCTTTCCCTCGATTGCAACCAGTCGTCCTGTCCCTGCAGCTGAAAAACACCCCCACAGCATGATGCTGCCACCACCATGCTTCACTGTTGGGACTGTATTGGACAGGTGATGAGCAGTGCCTGGTTTTCTCCACACATACCGCTTAGAATTAAGGCCAAAAAGTTCTATTTTGGTCTCATCAGACCAGAGAATCTTATTTCTCACCATCTTGGAGTCCTTCAGGTGTTTTTTAGCCAACTCCATGCGGGCTTTCATGTGTCTTACACTGAGGAGAGGCTTCCGTGGGGCCACTCTGCCATAAAGCCCCGACTGGTGGAGGGCTGCAGTGATGGTTGACTTTCTACAACTTTCTCCCATCTCCTGACTGCATCTCTGGAGCTCAGCCACAGTGATCTTTGGGTTCTTCTTTACCTCTCTCACCAAGGCTCTTCTCCCCCGATAGCTCAGTTTGGCCGGACGGCCAGCTCTAGGAAGGGTTCTGGTCGTCCCAAACGTCTTCCATTTGAGGATTATGGAGGCCACTGTGCTCTTAGGAACCTTAAGTGCAGCAGAAATCTTTTTGTAACCTTGGCCAGATCTGTGCCTTGCCACAATTCTGTCTCTGAGCTCTTCAGGCAGTTCCTTTGACCTCATGATTCTCATTTGCTCTGACATGCATTGTGATCTGGAAGGTCTTATATAGACAGGTGTGTGGCTTTCCTAATCAAGTCCAATCAGTATAATCAAACACAGCTGGACTCAAATGAAGGTGTAGAACCATCTCCAGGATGATCAGAAGAAATGGAAAGCACCTAAGTTAAATAAATGAGCGTCACAGCAAAGGGTCTGAATACTTAGGACCATGTGATATTTCAGTTTTTCTTTTTTAATAAATCTGCAACAATGTCAACAATTCTGTGTTTTTCTGTCAGTATGGGGTGCTATGTGTACATTCATGAGGAAGAAGAATGAACTTAAATGATTTTAGCAAATGGCTGCAATATAACAAAGAGTGAAAAATTTAAGGGGGTCTGAATACTTTCCGTACCCACTGTACTTTGAGATGAGCTTAGGTGCCTTGGGGGGGGTTATTAGCTGAGCCGCAGTTTTACTACTCACCAGCTGTTCCCCTAACCTGTAAAAAAAAAAATGCCATGGCTGCAGCATTTTTAACACCAGGGTAGATAAAGATCACTCCCAAAAAGAATAGCGCACACATGCAAAAGAAATGACTATCAAATATGAAGACAATCCATAAATAAAAATGGGGATTTGGTCCCACCATATGGCCATATCGTGCTCAAGCCCACCACTGCGTCAAAGTACCTGTGTGCGCTATTCTTTTTTTAATATGCATGTCGCTTGGTTCATAGCTGCACCGGCTTTAGATATACATGTTCAGGGTTTGCTCCCCCAACTTTTTGCTTGTTTATGATGTATTCGGTCTGACCAGACTTCTGAGGTTTAGCACCCCACCCCGCACAAACACCTGTACTCTATCAGTGTCCACTATCAAGTAGATATAGGAGGAGTCCTTTGTAGTGCACTAGCACATTTCTCCCAGCAAGGAGTGTTGTCTCCAAGGGTTGGAGAGGCTGGATTCACCTCTTTTCTATGGATAGTGTAGGACCCACTGATAATGGGGTGCTTTGATGTAGTGGTGGGCTTGAGCACGATATGGCCATATGGTGGGACTAAATCCCCATTTTTATTTATGGATTGTCTTCATATTTGATAGTCATTTCTTTTGCATGTGTAATTATAAGATACTATCAGCAAGAATGGGTTCCTACATTTAAAGAGCACCGGTTATTTCAGATCCATCATGGCAGCGTCTGTTAGCGGGCGTCCACTCGCCAGCTGCCGCCACGTCCCTCTCCTTGTTGTGTCCCTGCCGCATCATCAGCCGCCCCATTAAAATGAATGGGACTGTTCGTGAGTCAACAGCAAATCAGAGATGACAGTTGCGCTTTAAAAATTAGAATTTAAATTGAGTGGATTTAAATAAAGCCTTTTTACTAGTGATTTAAATCAAATCCACCCTGCAAACTCCATTTCATCCCGAGCCACATCGGCATTATGGTTGCCTTCAAAGGGGTGGCTGAATCTGTAAGACTAGATGTAGAAAGCACCCATCCCCCTCACATCAAATGTCAAGAGCTCCCCACTATCAAAAGTTCATCTCCCTGACATCTCAGCGCTCCTCCCTTACCTAGTGCTGCTGCCAGGAAGAAGTTGGGGGAGAAGCTGGAAAGCAGAAAGTGCAGGGTCTGGAGGAGGACCAGAGGAGGTCTGGAGGCAGCTGCTGGGGGTATGCTAAGATCAGGGAGGGCAGAGACAAGGGGGTGCTCGCAGCTGCACAGAGAGGTGCAGGATCTGTAGGAGGAGTTCTGTCATCCTCTCTGCTGCCAACTGCTTAGATGGGGAGCAAAGATGAGCTTCTCTGTGGCTGCACAAAGAAGCACAGGATCTGCAAGAGGAATTCCGCCCTCCACTCTGCTTCTGACTGCTGAGACAAGCTGGGGGCAGAAACTAGGGATTTCCACAGCTGCAGGAGAGGTAAAAGGGCCTGGAGGACCAGATCCAATCTGGGAGCCTTGTGTTTGACACATGTGCTCTATAGTGTGTACTTGTCTTAATTAAGAGCACTAAGTGTAATTTCTGTCTTCTGCTTCCTTCCTCTGCTATCAGCATGAGTCACTTCTGACAAGTTTTCCTGACACCAAGAGAAAGTGGTGACAGGGGTGATTGACAGCCTCAGCTCTGTTACTGTGTGAAGGGGGGTGTGTCCCTTTCCTACTACAGTGTGTAATTTCAGCTGTCTGCCCCCTTTTTCTAATGCCTTAGATAAGCTTTATAAATTCTGGACTTTGAACAGCTGTAGAGAAGACTGCAGATAAACAGGTACAACTTATATAGCAGGAATGGTTTATTCTTTGTGTGTCACCTGAGATCAGTATCTTCACTGGGTATATGGAAGGGTTTACAACCACTTTACGGTGCAGAGTGACAGGCATCGTCACCTCAACTCTGTCAAACTCCCCCACTGAGTTCAATGGGGCCATGCCACAACCCTGCATGCGACTGCGGAGCAATAGTGTGGCATTATAGGGTAAAACCGGTGGTGAGGAGACACTGGAACACTGAGGAGTCACAGCCAGCATACCTTTATAAACATGGCAGTGCTCAAGACCCGAAGACTGGCAAAGAACTGGCCTGGGTGAAGACCCGCCGGATCCCTGGACAGGTAAGGGTCCTTTTTTAATAAGTCAGCAGCTACAGGATTTAATTTTTTTAATAAGGAAGAATCTTAACAATGAATAGCAAGGCCGCATGTTTGTGTGTCAGGAAAGTGCGATTTTGCATGCATTCTCGACACAAAGATCCGAACCGAGCCTTAGTACTAGTGATTGACCGATATCGGTTTTTCGTTGCCGATATTTTGGTCAACGCATATTGGTATTGCCCGATATGCGCCGATATTTTCGTACATTTTAAAAAAGCACTTAAAAGCATAAAAAACGCCCAGTTTGTCATGACATCACTTCCGGGTTCTTGCATGCAGACCCGATCAGAGCCAAATGCGGCTTTGATCGGGTCTTCGGTGGCCATGCAGGCTGGTTGCCCAGTGGGACGGGAGACCCCGGTGAGCTGCGGAAAGGGGCGGGAGGGGGGTGGCGTCCCCTCCCGCTCCTTGTAATGACAGCCGAGCGGCTTCTCAGCCGCATTGGTTGTCATTACAAGACAGCCGACCGTCAGCCATGGACGCCAGTACCGGGGTGATGCCTCTAGCTGCAGCCATCACTCCGGTACAAGCACTTTCCCGAAATATCGGCAATATCGGTAACCTCCGGGGCCGATTCCGATATATCGAGGAAAGTACAGATCGGCCCCCGATATATCGGGGAAAGTACAGATCGGCCCCCGATATATCGGGGAAAGTACAGATCGGCCCCCGATATATCGGGGAAAGTACAGATCGGCCCCCGATATATCGGAGAAAGTACAGATCGGCCCCTGATATATCGGAGAAAGTACAGATCGGCCCCCGATATATCGGAGAAAGTACAGATCGGCCCCCGATATATCGGAGAAAGTACAGATCGGCCCCCGATATATCGGAGAAAGTACAGATCGGCCCCCGATATATCGGAGAAAGTACAGATCGGCCCCCGATATATCGGAGAAAGTACAGATCGGCCCCCGATATATCGGGGTTATTACAGATCGGCCCCCGATATATCTGGGAAAGTACAGATCGCCCTCCGATATATCGGGGAAAGTACACATCAGGCCCCGATATATCCGGAAAGTACACATCGGCCCCCGATATATCGGGGAAAGTACAGATCGCCCTCCGATATATCGGGGAAAGTAAACATCAGGCCCCGATATATCCGGAAAGTACACATCGGCCCCCGATATATCGGGGAAAGTACAGATCAGCCCCCGATATATCGGGAAAGTACAGATGGGCCCCCCCCAGATATATGGGGAAAGTACAGATGGGCCCCCCAATATATCGGGGGACAGTACAGATCGGCCCATGATATATCGGAGAAAGTACAGATCGGCCCCCGATATATCGGAGAAAGTACAGATCGGCCCCTGATATATCGGAGAAAGTACAGATCGGCCCCTGATATATCGGAGAAAGTACAGATCGGCCCCCGATATATCGGAGAAAGTACAGATCGGCCCCTGATATATCGGAGAAAGTACAGATCGGCCCCTGATATATCGGAGAAAGTACAGATCGGCCCCCGATATATCGGGGTTATTACAGATCGGCCCCCGATATATCGGAGAAAGTACAGATCGGCCCCCGATATATCGGAGAAAGTACAGATCGGCCCTCAATATATCTGGGTTATTACAGATCGGCCCCCGATATATCGGGGAAAGTATAGATGGGCCCCGATATATCTGGGAAAGTACAGATCGCCCTCCGATATATCGGAGAAAGTACAGATCGCCCTCCGATATATCGGAGAAAGTACAGATCGCCCTCCGATATATCGGGGAAAGTACAGATCGGCCCCCGATATATCGGAGAAAGTACAGATCGGCCCCCGATCTATCGGATAAAGTACAGATCGGCCCCTGATATATCGGGGAAAGTGCAGATCGGCCCCCCGATATATCGGGGAAAGTGCAGATCGGCCCCCGATATATCGGGAAAGTACAGATCTGCCCCCGATATATCGGGGAAAGTACAGATCGGCCCCCGATATATCAGTCGATGTCTACTTAGTACTCAAACAGCCACATATACCCCACAGGCCTGCAAAGCTGCAGGGTTCAGCGGAATACACAGCATTCTCCAAGCAGCAGCGGCATCCGGTAATATGACAACGTCCCCTCCCCACCTCTCACAAATACTATTGTTGTCACTCAATTTCCAAGTGACTTCTATGTGTGGGGGGTGCAACATGAGCCGCACTTACATCATATGTGGTTTGTGTGTTTGTTCCAAAACATGAACAATAAAACGCATTGAATAGAAGAGGTTGGCTTCTTTACTAACGCAGATCCACAGATGAATAGTCCAATACCTGCCAATACAAAGTTACAAAGTGCCAAGAAACACCTTGAGATTGGGAGACAAGGGATGCTGTAACAGGGATGTGTTGTCACTTCTCTTCTCTCTATGGAAGGCTTTGCTGATCTTCTAATCACTCAGCCACACAATGAATAAAGGTCAAAGCAGTTGTAAAGGTTATATATATATATTTTTTTTAATTAACCACTTCAATACCGGATCCTTTCTCCCCCTTCCTGCCCAGGCCAGCCAATATTCAGCTGTCAGCGCTGTCACACTTTGAATGACAATTGCACGGTCATGCTACACTGTACCCATATGACAGACTAAATAACATACACTAGTTTGGGTTATTTTCCTTAAAGAAATGTAGCAGAATACAATTTGACCTAAAAAAAGATTTATTCAAAAATTTACCACCGGGTACCACCATGGGTGTCCGCAATTACCATCGGACACCTGCGATCGCTCCCCGTGGGGACAGAACGGTGGTCTGCCGTTGTAAACACACCGCTGTTCTGTCAGTGATGAACACAGGGATCCTCTTAGGCCCCTTTCACACAGGTGGACCGTTCAGATCTACCTGTCAGTTTTTTGGTGGATCTGAACGGTCCCCCCTTACATCTCTATGGGGCATCGGATGTCAGCAGAGACATGTCCACTGACACCCGATACGATAAATCTGGACGGATGGAAACCCTATTTTCCATCCGTCCAGCGGATCGGATTGGATGAGAACAGACAGACGGTCCGTTGGGATCGGATGAGAACGGACAGACGGTCCGTTGGGATCGGATGAGAGCGGACAGACGGTCCGTTGGGATCGGATGAGAGCGGACAGACGGTCCGTTGGGATCGAATGAGAACGGACAGACGGTCCGTTGGGATCGGATGAGAACGGACAGACGGTCCGTTGGGATCGGATGAGAGCGGACAGACGGTCCGTCGGGATCGGATGAGAGCGGACAGACGGTCCGTTGGGATCGGATGAGAGCGGACAGACGGTCCGTTGGGATCGGATGAGAGCGGACAGACGGTCCGTTGGGATCGGATGAGAACGGACAGACGGTCCGTTGGGATCGGATGAGAACGGACAGACGGTCCGTTGGGATCGGATGAGAACGGACAGACGGTCCGTTGGGATCGGATGAGAACGGACAGACGGTCCGTTGGGATCGGATGAGAACGGACAGACGGTCCGTTGGGATCGGATGAGAACGGACAGACGGTCCGTTGGGATCGGATGAGGACGGACAGACGGTCCGTTGGGATCGGATGAGAACGGACAGACGGTCCGTTGGGATCGGATGAGAACGGACAGACGGTCCGTTGGGATCGGATGAGAACGGACAGACGGTCCGTTGGGATCGGATGAGAACAGACAGGCGGTCCGTTGGGATCGGATGAGAACGGACAGACGGTCCGTTGGGATCGGATGAGAACGGACAGGCGGTCCGTTGGGATCGGATGAGAACAGACAGGCGGTCCGTTGGGATCGGATGAGAACAGACAGGCGGTCCGTTGGGATCGGATGAGAACAGACAGGCGGTCCGTTGAGATCGGATGAGAACAGACAGGCGGTCCGTTGGGATCGGATGAGAACGGACCGTCTGTAGATTCCCCCATAGAGAAGAATGGGGACCGGACAGCTCCGTCTCCACACACAGCACAGAGACACAGCTGTCACCCTCCTGCTGAGCGGGGGATCGGCAGATCGATCCCCCGCTGAGGAAAACAGAGTCCATCCAACAGACTCCATGTGTGAAAGATCCCTAATTTAGGAACACAGGTCTCTGTGTTCATGCAGCAAGCCCACCCCCCCTGTTAGAAAGCACCCCCTAGGGACACATTTAACCCTTTGATCACCTCTGGTGTTAACCCCTTCCCTGCCAGTGTCATTAGTAGATTAACAGTATTCTTAGCACTGATTACTGTAGTAATGTCACTGGTCCCCCCAAAAGTGTCAAAAATGTCAGTTAGGGGTCCGATCTGTCTGCCGCAATGTCGCAGTCCCGATAGAAATCGCAGATCGCCGCCATTACTAGTAAAAAAAAAAAAAGAATTACATAAATCTTTCCCTTAGATTGTAGACGCAATAACTTTTGCGCAAACCAATAAAATATACATTTTTTTTTTTTACCAAAAATATGTAACAGAATACAAATTGACCTAAAATGATAAAAAAATTAAATTTTTACATTTTTATTATTGGGAATGATTTATAGCAGAAAGTAAAAAATATTGTTTTACTTTTCAGAATTGTCACTTTTTGTTTATAGCGCAGAGGTGATCAAATACCACCAAAAGAAAGCGCTATTTGTGGGGGAAAAAGAACATCAATTTTATTTGGGTACAGCGTCGCACGACCGCGCAATTTTCAGTGCCGAATCGCGAAAAAATAGCCTGGTCATTAAGGGGATAAATCCTTCCGGTCCTTAAGAGGTTAAAGGTTAAAAAAAAAAATTGACTTTAGAACCACTTTATGTTCGGTAGACAAATCGAATCTTGTTGACCGGCCTTTAAAGAGATGATTGTAAACCTCAGAAAAAATAAAAAAAATTTAAAAAAGAAAAAACCTGAAAGAAAGGCATAATGAGCTAGTATGCATCACATACTAGCTCATTATGAAATACTTACCTAAAAACAAAGCCCCCACAGTGCTGCCCGCTCCCTGCTGAGACAGCCGACATATTCAGCCGTCGTCCTTCCTGGTTCGCATCCTCCAGCCATCTGATTGGCCAGAGGCGCGATGAAAATCACTCCTGTGCATGCGCGCGGCAGTCGCCATTCACGGCACAGGGCTCTGAAGAAACAGCACTGGGTGGCCATTCCTTTAGGCTACATTCACATGTGGGCGTAGTGGATCACGGGCATGAATCACCGCGATTCTGCCCGCGATCCGAAATCATTGAAAATCGCAGGACACCTGTGCGATGCCCGTGATTTGCAATGGCACCCCAAACGCTGTGCGATTTCCGCCTGCCGAATCACGGTAACATCGCGCAAACAGAATCGAAGGACGCATGATGCACAAAAGGAGCTCTTGTACCTTTTTGGGTGTCAATGCGTCCCGCGATTCAGTCTGCGCCATGTTACCGCGATTCGGCAGGCGGAAATCGCTGCAACATCGAACAGCGTTTGGGGTGCCATTGCAAATCACGGGCATCGCACAGGCGTCCTGCGATTTTCAATGATTCCGGATCGTGGGCAGAATCGCGGTGATTCTGCCCTGTGATCCGCTACGCCCACATGAGAACGTAGCCTCAGAGCGCATGCGCCAATGACGTCATCGGCTGCAAGAAAAGTAAATATCTCCTAAACCAGGGGTCTTCAAACTACGGCCCTCCAGTTGTTTAGAAACTACAATTCCCGCAACAGTTGGAGGGCCGTAGTTTGAGGATCCCTGTCCTAAACTGTGCAAGTTTAGGAGATATTTACAGTGCCTATAGGTAAGCCTTATCATAGACTTACCTATAGATACAACATACAGAGGGAGGTTTACCACTTAAGCCCCGGAAGATTTTACCCCCTTCCTGACCAGGGCCTATTTTGCGATTCGGCACTGCGTGACTTTAACGGACAATTGCGCAGTCGTGCGACGCTGTACCTAAACGAATTTGGCGTCCTTTTTTTCCCACAAACAGAGCTTTCTTTTGGTGGTATTTGATCACCTGTGCGATTTTTTGATCATGCGCTATAAACAAAAAAAGAGCGACAATTTTGCAAAAATAACAATATTTTTCACATTTTTTAATATGAAATTCCCCCCAAAAAAATGTAAAAATCAAAATGTTTTAACATTTTAGGCCAATTTGTTTTATGCTACATATGTTTGGTAAAAATCGCAAAAAACGTATTTTGATTGGTTTGCGCAAAAGTTATCGCGTTTACTAACAAAGGGAAAGATTTTTGTCATTTTTTTTTTTAACGCGTAATGGCGGCGATCTGCGATTTTTTTTGCAGTACTGCGACATTGCGGCGGACAGATCGGACCCTTGACTGACATTTTTTGACACTTTTTGGGTTACCAGTGACATTTCTACAGTAATCAGTGCTATAAATATGCACTGTTATTGTAAAAATTACACTGGCAGTGAAGGGGTTAACTTTTTTTGAGAGGGAGGGGTTGTGTGTGTCCCTAGAGGCGTGATTCTAACTGTGATTGGCTGTGGCTTGAGATGTATGAACAGTGATCAACGGTCCTACATAGTAGAACCGTATGATCATCATTCATACACCGGGGAGAATGACAGACGGCTTTGTTTACATTAGCCGCCTGCCTTTCTCCCTCTCCACCGACGATCGCGAGTGACCGGCGGACGATCGGGTCCGCCGGTCACACGCGCGGGGGGGGGGGGGGGGGGGGGTCCGTGACCGTCCGGCGGCACGCGCTCGCTCCTGAGACCCCTCACAGGCTAGCGATGTAGTACTACGTCGCTCTGCCTGTGAGGGGCTGACTGCCGCAGTAAATATACTGTGCGCAGTCGGCAAGCGGTTAACTCCCCACAGATGACAATGTAGGTTCAGTTGCTCAGATTTTTGGCCGGTTGCGGTCTGCGCTCTGATCTTGGCTTTCACCAGCGATCGGTCTGCAGTTGTGGCTCCTTGTTTCTGGGCCAAGCAATCGCTGAGTGACAGCAGAGGCTGTGCATGCAGGTTTTGGTTAGCAGATCAAAGCTTTGAAGCAGATTTGAAATGCGTGTTGATACAGAGATATGCAAAATCCAACATAAACAGAGCTTTCTAGTCCAATCCACAAACAGAAATGAGCTTTTATAGGACGGCTAAAAGATGTAATGCAAAACGTTCTCACACCAGAAAAGAACAAACAAACGTTTTCAAGGCAAAAAAGTCTTCAGGACCATATGAGGTATAAAAATATATTTTGTGTCGATTGTCCGGTATTTTATTTGTTACTCATTCTAAACTCTGCCTGGTGAAAACCACACCGAGGAGTCTGATCTCAGAGGAGAAAAATGGAGAAATACATTGGAGGCGGCGACTGATAAACAGACCAGAAACAAAGTCAACTGTTGCCCTGAGTGACCAATCCGGCTTTATTCTCTGCAAATCTGATTGGATAGTATGAGCTACGAATCGAACGATTATCAGAGGCCAATATTCCCTTTTTTTTTAACCACTTAAGCCCCAAAAGATTTTACCCCCATTCCGATCAGGGTTTTTTTTTGCAATTCGGCACTGCGTGACTTTAACGGACAATTGAGCGTTCGTGCGACGCTGTACCTAAACGAATTTGACTTCCTTTTTTCCCACAAACAGAGCTTTCTTTTGGTGGTATTTGATCACCTGTGCGATTTTTACTTTTTGCGCTATAAACAAAAAAAGAGCATACATTTTGCAAAGATAACAATATTTTTCACTTTTTTTTATATGAAATTCCCCCAAAAAAATATTTAAAAATCAAAATTTTTTAACATTTTTGGCCAATTTGTTTTCTGCTACAAATGCTTGGTAAAAAAAAAAAAAGAAAAAAAAAAAAAAAAATCGCAAAAAGCGTATTTTGATTGGTTTGCGCAAAAGTTATTGCGTTTACTAACAAAGGGAAAGATTTTTGTCATTTTTGGTGTTTTCTTTTTTAACGAGTAATGGCGGCGATCTGCAATTTTTTTTGCGGGACTGCAACAATGCGGCGGACAGATCGGACCCTTGACTGACATTTTTGACACTTTTGGGGTTACCAGTGACATTACTACAGTAATCAGTGCTATACATATGCACTGTTACTGCAAAATGACACTGGCAGGGAAGAGGTTAACTGTATTGGAGAGGGAGGGGTTAAGTGTGTCCCTAGGGGCGTGCTTCTAACTGTGATTGGCTGTGGCTTGAGATGTAGGAACAGTGATCAATGGTCCTACATAGTAGAACCGTCTGATCTTCATTCTTACACAGGGGAGAATGACAGGCGGCTTGTTTACACAAGCTGCCTGCCTTTCTCCCTCTCCCCCGACGATCGCAGAGTGACCGGCGGACATCGGGTCCGCCGGTCACACGCACAGACTTCCGAGGGAACGAGCCGGGGCGGGCGCGCCCCGCTATTGGCTCACAAGTAAGTGACAGGCTAGTGACGTACCGGTATTTTTATTGATGGTATTTTTAATCACTACTGGGGTTTTTATTTTTTTGGCGGAACAAAATAAAGACTGAAAATTTTGTGAGAAAAAAAAAAGTTTTTATAGTTTGTTACAAAAAATTTGGAAACCGGTAATTTTTCTCCTTCATTGATGTGCGCAGATGAGGCGGCACTGAAGGGCCCTGATAGGCTGCACTGATGGGCATTAAGGTAGCAATGATAAGGCGGCACTGCTGGGCACCGATAGGTGGCACTGAAGGGAACTAATAGGTGGCACTAATGGGTGGCACTAATGGACAATGATAGGCGGCACTGACCTATACTAGTAGGTGGCACTGGTGGGCACTAATAGGTGGCACTAATGGGTGGCACTGGTGGGCAATGATAGGCGGCACTGATGGGCAATGATAGGTGGCACTGACCTATACTGGTAGGTGACACTGGTGGGTACTGATAGGTGGCATTGACCTATACTGGTAGGTGGCACTGATGGGCAATGATAGGTGGCATTGACCTATACTGGTAGGTGACACTGGTGGGCACGATAGGTGGCACTGACCTATACTGGTAGGAGACACTGGTGGGCACTGGTAGGCACAGATGCTCCTCTCCTATTCAGGACTGATGTCCCTCTGACTGTAGCTAGCGATTGGCTTGTCAACGTGAGAAAAAAAAAAAAAAAAAGCTGATCGCTGGCTACTGTTTACATCACGTGGTCAGCTGTCATTGGCTGACAGCTGATCACATGGTAAGGGGCAGGAACCGATCTGTGATCGGCCGAGTCTCCTGAGCCACACATGCTCCGTAGGGAGCGCGCAGGCAGCTCATGCACAGGAAGACGTACATGGACGCTCTCCCGGCAATTAAGGTCCACGCTGCAGCCGTCTTTCGGCCATAGCGCGGACGGGAAGAATTTAAGGTTTGACACATTGGGTATGTCTAACAAAGAATTGGAACTACCACTTTCAGAAAATATAGAATGTTTGGGGGTTTTATGTTTTTTTTAAATGTGTGAAAAAAAAAAACACAAACGCCTCTGGCTGTGAAAGGGTTAAAGGATAAGTTCACCTTTGTGAACAAGTTCCACCTGCAAGATTTGTTAAAAAAAAAAAAAAACTGGCTCCTAACTTTTTTTAGCTGGCTCTTAGATTCAAAGCTAATTTGCCACGTCCTGGTTTAATAGCAATAAACAGGAACTCAAAACTGAGGGCAGCAAAATTTCTGCTCAGGAATGTTGGCTACTGAACTCCTGCAAATGGGTTCAGCCCTGTTTATGATAATTGGTTATAATTATATAGTTTGGCCTCAGATATCAATGCACATGTCTGCTATTTTTAGTAAAACCTGTAGCTTAGGTCTGATAAGCAATTTTTCCATCTCGATAAGTAACAATGTTTGGCAGTGGCTCAGTGGTCAGCACTTCTGCCTGGAAGCACTGGGGGTCGTCGGTTCAAATCCCAACCATGGCACCACCTGCCTGGAGTTTGCATGTTCTCCCCGTGCCTGGATGGGTTCTCCCTGTGCCTGGATGGGTTCTCCCTGTGCCTGGATGGGTTCTCCCTGTGCCTGGATGGGTTCTCCCTGTGCCTGGATGGGTTCTCCCTGTGCCTGGATGGGTTCTCCCACACTCCAAAAACACGCTGGCAGGTTAATTGGCTGCTGTACAACGGAACGAATGGGCTGACCACACACTAAAGCTGCAATATTCTGGATAAAATGAGTATCACAATTTTTTTGCTTAGAATAAAGATCACGATTTTCAGCGTGACATCTTTCTCATTATACAAAAAAATTGGGCTAACTTTACAGTTTATTTTTTATTTTATTTTTTCAATTCATTAACCACTTTAGGACCGGAGGATTTTCCTGCTTTACGTCCAGGCCACTTTTTGCGATTCGGCACTGAGCGACTTTAACTGACAATTGCGCGGTCATGCAACGCCATACCCAAACTAAATTGACGTCCTTTTTTTCCCCACAAACAGAGCTTTCTTTTGGTGGTATTTGATCACCTCTGCGCTTTTCATTTTTTTGCGATATTAATAAAAAAATGCAGCAATTCTGAAAAAATAACAATATTTTTCTACTTTGACAGTTAAAAAATATCCAATATATTCAATGTTTGTCATATATTTAGGTCAAAATGTATTTAGCTAGATGTCTGACAAAAAATATTCTCAATGAGCGTATTTTTCACCGCTTTAAGACCGGAAGATTTTACCCCCTTCCTGACCAGGGCCTATTTTGCGATTCGGCACTGCGTTACTTTAACGGACAATTGCGCGGTCGTGCGACGCTGTACCTAAAGGAATTTGATGTCCTTTTTTTCCCACAAACAGAGCTTTCTTTTGGTGGTATTTGATCACCTGTGCGATTTTTTTGATCATGCGCTATAAACCAAAAAAAGAGCGGCAATTTTGAAAAAATAACAATATTTTTCACATTTTTATATGAAATTCCCCCCATAAAAATGTAAAAATCTAAATTTAACATTTTTGGCCAATTTGTTTTCTGCTACATATGTTTGGTAAAAAAAAAAAAATCGCAATAAGCGTATTTTGATTGGTTTACGCAAAAGATATTGCGTTTAATAACTAAGGAAAAGATTTATGTAATTTTTGTTGTTTTTTTTTTTTAATTGAGTAATGGCGGCGATCTGCGCTTTTTTTTCCAGGACTGCTACATTGCGGCGGACAGATCGGACCCTTGACTGACATTTTTAACACTTTTGGGGGTACCAGTGACATTACTACAGTAATCAGTGCTATACATATGCACTGTTACTGTAAAAATGACACTGGCAGGGAAGGGGTTAACTTTATTGGAGAGGGAGGGGTTAAGTGTGTCCCTAGGGGCGTGCTTCTAACTGTGATTGGATGTGGCTGTGTGTGTAACAGCAGAGATCAACGGTCCTACATAGCAGGACCATTTGATCTCTGCTGTTACACCAGGGAGAATGACAGGCGGCTTGTTTACATCAGCCGCCTGCCTTTCTCCCTCTGTAACTGAGGATCGCGAGTGACCGGCGGACATCGGGTCCGCCGGTCACTCGCGCGAAGGTGTCCATGAACGAGTGGGGGCGGGAGCGCGCCTCCGGACACGCCCCCTATTGGCTCACAGGCTAGTGACGTACCCATACGTCACTTTGCCTGAACGGGGCTGACCGCCGCAGTATATGTACTTGCGGCGGTTGGCAAGTGGTTAAGACCGTGAGGGGTGTTGAATCGAGATTGCGATTTTTTAATAATTAATTGTGCAGCTCTACCACACATCAACGACGTGAAGGATAAAATATCTTTATTGAAATCTTCGATACATAAAAATAACAAACATGATTGACAGGTCCATGTCAGAGAACAGATAACGCGTTTCACACAAGATGTGTTTTCTCAAAACTGGTAGATTTAAATGTGAGTTAGGGACCTTGGATTGTAGACTCCTTGTATATGTGTATATATATATATATATATATATATATATATATATACATACACACACACACAATATATATGTGTAAAGCACAGAGTTGTATCAATAATGAAAATAAAAAAGGGAAATCCAGTAAATTCATCTCCCTGTCCAATTGGTTGTCTCTTCTGCATGGTTATCTGAACCTTTGTTGCAGTAGGTTGCACTCAGACAGCATTGCCTGGCCTGGAAGCTCACACATCATTGCTGGAGATCTGTGGAGTAGATGACTTCATCTACTGGAATTTCAAGCTGAGGTCATCTTAGACACCGATGTTATGGAAGCAAACTGAGATCTGAACATTGAAACTTCCATAAAACAATCCCCCAACAATCAGTCCTCTGTGAATAGCTGGGACCATCCCCGGCAGCTGGACCAGCTGTAACCACAAGACCATGGAGGGCTCTTCATGTCTAATGATAGCCACACACAAATCGATTGTATATTCAGACTTCTGACTGAGACAGTCACCTCGATCTAGGACTCCTTAAGGCCCCTTTCACATGGGCAGATCTGTTTTGATGGACTCCACTTGCTCAGCGGGGATCGTTCTGCTGATTCCCCCTGAGCAGGTGGAAGGACGGGTCCGTCTCCCCTCACTGTGCAGACACTCGCTCTCCTCTAGGGGGAGATCGGAGGAAACCGGACAGCCTGTCTGTTTCCATCTGATCCAACCCGCTGGACAGATGGCGAATGTATTGCCATATGTCTGTTTTCAGCAGATCTCGTCAGATTGGATGCCAGGCCGGTGTATCCGCCTCCCCATAGAGGGCAATGGGTGGCCTGATCGGGTCTGCCTAAAAAACGTACAGGCGACCCAATCGGTCCAATCGTGTGAAAGGGGCCTTATTCAAACAGCCATGAAAGCATTTTTTAAAATCTGAATTTCAGGAACACGGCTTTGTTTAAAAAAAATAAAACTGAAAAATCTTTAATAAAATAAGCACACTGAGTCAAGCCCAGCGAGGTGGGGTATGCAACTCCGTATCATACTTTGCGGCTTGCTATAGGGGAACTCTTAAGACAGGAGGAGCAAGAAGCGCCAACAGGGCACCCCAGAAGAGGAAGTACGAGTACTGATACCTTTTCTCAAGTACTCCCCGATATCAATTACCGATAATGATTATTAATGTTTTTTTTTTTTTTTAGACTAATAAATGATTACCGTTTCTTTATAATTTTGAAGAACAGTTCTTCTGTGGCTTTGAATTGCGCTACTTCAGCGAGATTTCAAAGTCGCAGATCAGTGCGATTTGGACCGCTGATTTCTTTGTGGCTTGCGACTTCCTTTAACCACTTGCCGACCGCCGCACGACTATTTACGTCGGCGGTCAGCCCCTCACAGGCAGAGCGACGTAGTACTACATCGATAGCCTGTGAGGGTCTAGGGAGCGAGCGCGCGTCGCCGGAGGCGCGCTCCCACTCCTGCGTGGTCACGGACCCGATGTCCGCCGGTCACTCGGCGATCGTCGGTGCAGAGGGAGAAAGTCAGGCGGTTAATGTAAACAAGCTGCCTGTCATTCTCCCGTGTATAAATAGTGATCATACGGTTCTACTATGTAGGACCGTTGATCACTGTTCCTACACCTCAAGCCATAGCCAATCACAGTTAGAATCACACCCCTAGGGACACACACAGCCCCTCCCTCTCAAAAAAAGTTAACCCCTTCACTGCCAGTGTCATTTTACAGTAACAGTGCATATTTATAGCACTGATTACTGTAGTAATGTCACTGGTAACTCCAAAAGTGTCAAAAATGTCAGTCAAGGGTCCGATCTGTCCACCGCAATGTCGCAGTCCCGCAAAAAAAAGACGCAGATCACCACCATTACGTGTTAAAAAAAAACAACAAAAATGACAAAAATCTTTCCCTTTATTAGTAAACGCAATAACTTTTGCGCAAACCAATCAAAATACTCTTTTTGCTTTTTTTTTTACCAAACATATGGTAAAAAAAAAAATTAGCCCAAAATGTTAAAAAAAATTTTGATTTTTACTTTTTTTTGGGGGAATTTCGTATAAAAAAAATGTGAAAAATATTGTTATTTTTGCAAAATTGACGCTGTTTTTTTGTTTATAGCGCAAAAAGTAAAAATCGCACAGGTGATCAAATACCACCAAAAGAAAGCTCTGTTTGTGGGGAAAAAAGGACGTCAAATTCGTTTAGGTACAGTGTCGCACGACCGTGCAATTGTCTGTTAAAGTCACACAGTGCCGAATCGCAAAATAGACCCTGGTCAGGAAGGGGGTAAAATCTTCTGGGGCTTAAGTGGTTAACAGAACTCAATGCAAGTCAATGGAATCGCAAAAATCAGTTTCAGTATCATGCAAATATTTAGTATCGGCAATGATACTGGCATCTGTGCAACACTAATATATATGTATATCTCTTCTGATAGTTTAAAGTACAAGGGATTGGGATTTGAGCATAGGTATATCTTTTCTCATCGTATAGCTGGTATAGCTGGTATTTATGGTATTATATGGTATTTGTATTTACCAGTGCATAGAGGTATTTAAGAATACATTGTCTTTTTTTTTTTAAACTTTACTAAATTATACACCACACTATGTCTTTTTTTATTTATTTATTTATTTATTTTTATCCGATTAATCAAAACAACAAAATCGGCCAACCAATCGATTATGAAAATAATCGTTACTTGAGGCCCTAATCGCATGTGATCTGAATCATGTGATGTCTGCAATCACATAAGTTTGAACCCAGACTAAATGCACTAATAAACTAGATCCTTTATTTATTTATTTTTTTCGTTTTTTTTAAAAATCATCAGACAGAACAGATACAGAAACATGAGGACACATTTAGATCGGATCCTAGGGATGGACCCAACCCAAACAATCATTCACCACGGCAGTCTCAGGCAAACTCCCAGGTGAAAGTCTGAGCAGGAGTCACCGATGACGGGTCGGGCCCCAGGCATACAAGTAATGGACATTTCTCAAGTGTCGGCACTCACAGCTTCCTCTCCAATCTTCCAGAAGCGCAGAGTATTAAGTGGCCGGGTCAGCCGGCCTCTCATGTCTGCCAGGTGGGAAGATGAAGGCCCGGGGTGGGAAGGAAATCCGCCCTGCAATTACCGAGAGGAGCTCAATTAGCTGATGAGAGAACCTGTTCTGTGCATGAGACACCTTGTCCCTCCCCGTGTTATGTCACTACCTGAAGATTATAATATATATATATACATACACACACACACATATATATTATATATATATATAAATTTCTATATCGCTATCTATCTATCCATCCATCTAGATATATATATATATATATATTAGTGATTGACCGATATTGTTTTTTTTACCGCCGATACCGATATTTTGGTCATCGGATTTCCGTATCGGCCGATATTTCCAGACATTAAAAAAAAATGTATTTATTTATTTATTTATTTTTTTTGGACAGGTACTCTTGTGGAGGGATCTGGGGGTCTAGAAGACCCCAAACTCCTCCTCTGCACTTAAAAGCATTCAAAACGCCAAGTTTGGCTGTTTTGAATGCTGTAAGTTTTTTTTAATTCAGCGCCGCCAGTACCCGGAAGTGATGTCCTGTCATGTCATCACTTCTGGGTACTCGGCGGCGCCGAATTCAAATAAATGGAGACCCGGTCAGACGGCGGCGGTGAAGGTAGGATGCTGGTGGGACGAGAGACCCAGGCGAGCCGCGGGAGGGCGTCCCATCCTGCTCCTTGGAATGACAGCCGAGAGGCTTCTCAGCCACATTGGTTGTCATTACAAGACAGCCGATCGTCGGCTATGGACGCCGGTACCGGGGTGATGCCTCTAGCTGCAGGAATCACTCCGGTACAGCGCTTTCCCGAAATATCGGCAATATCGGTAACCTCCGGGGCCGATTCCGATATATCGGGCAATGTGCAGATCGGCCCTCGATAAATCAGCTTTGCCGATAATCGGTCGATCACTAATATATATCATATACAATTGCTACACAAGCCATATTGTAACTGAACGTATTTAAAAATGACCTTTCCTTTTCAATATGCAGCTGCTATAATTTTCTGTACACAGATTGTATACAGAGCGCCCCCCAGAAAGGTAATTTCCTGCTTGTGCGATTGGCTCACTGATTTCCCAGAAGTCTGCACTAAGGTAGAAGTCAGATTTTGGGCATCCCCTGCAACAAAAATAAATTTTTTGCCGAGATACTTCCAAAGAGAAATCACATGTAAAGGGATGCAGACCCTGCCACTTTTCTCATTAGAATCCCTGCAAGTGCAGCAGCTGATTGATAATTATAAAGTAACTCCCATTCAGTGCAGGTTCACACATATGTGATGCGGGAACCCAGCAAATCTCCACTGCAGTTTCCCGCTTCGCATTCAAATCACAGGCAGGTCACACTGCCATATGCAAATCGCTGGGGGTGTCAATACAGGAGTTAATGACACCCCCAGATTAGTTTGCATATTGCAGTGCGAACTGACAGTTCAGACATGAATCGGATTGCATGGTGAACCACAATGTGATCCGATTCTGCTGCAAACCCAAAAAAAGGGTCCTGTGCGCGTTGTGTCCAAATCGGATGCAAATTCAGCCATGCAATCTGTATGGCTGAATTTGCATCGCACAGAACATCGCATGTGATTTTCACTTTGCAGAGCAGTGCGCTCCGAATCACATGCGATGTCTGACATCGTTATAGTGTGAACCGGGACTCCCTTTACACACGGACACAGAGAAACAAACCGCTATTTCTTCAGAACAAAAAGGAAGGAATCTGCAACAACATTTGTTACAATCCCTGCAATGTACAGAGATCACCCAGACAGCCGGTTCACACGGGGGCGCTTTAACACTTATTTTTTTTTTCCTATTTATTTTTTATTAAATTTTTTAATTTTAGCAGTTTAAAAAAAATAAATAAATCTGATCACTCTTAGAACCGGTTCACACTGGGGCGACTTGTCAGACGACCTGGTCGCCTCACAGGTCGCCTGCCATAGAGAAGCTGTGGACCCGTTCCAATAGGAGCGACACAAGTCGCTCCAACTTAGAAAAAGGGTCCGGAGCTTCTTTGGGGCGACCCGGAGCGACCTGCATTGACTTCAATGTTATGAAGTCCGTGACGGCCACTCCGAGGTCGCGGTACGAGCTGCGCACCGCAACTTGTGAGGTCGCCCCGGCAAGTCGGATCGCTCTAATGTGAACCGGCTCAGAGGGGAATGTTTTATTTTTTTTCAACAACAGTGAAGTTTCTCTTTTTGCCAATATATTGCTATTTGTCAAAAGGACTCAATTCTGCAATACGAAGTAACAGAGATGGGGGAAGGGAGCTCTAAGCTCCATCAGGTCACTAACAGCCTAAGCCCAGATCACAATCTCTGGCTTCCAGGTGCATTATAGATAAATGACATCATTAGAGACTGCAAGGAATCTAAAACTGTGTTACATCCCCCCCCCCCCCTTAGGGTCCTCTCACACATACGGTCTGTTTTTCATCCATCCATTGACGGATGAAAAACGGACATCAATGCATCTCTATGTAAAAACGGATGGAAAAAAAAATCCGTTAACATCCATTTTCATCCGCTTCCGTCAATGTTCGTTTTTTAGAATGGATGAACGTCCTATTTTCCATCCGGCAAAAAAAAAATTGATCGGACGAAAAACGGTTGTAAACGGACCAACGGTCCATTTATGCATTGGTAGTGGATGTAAAAGAAACGGACTGGGACACGGACAGGGACTGGGACACGGACTGGGACACGGACTGGGACACGGACTGGGACACGGACTGGGACACGGACTGGGACACGGACTGGGACACGGACTGGGACACGGACTGGGACACGGACTGGGACACGGACTGGGACACGGACTGGGACACGGACTGGGACACGGACTGGGACACGGACTGGGACACGGACTGGGACACGGACTGGGACACGGACTGGGACACGGACTGGGACACGGACTGGGACACGGACTGGGACACGGACTGGGACACGGACTGGGACACGGACTGGGACACGGACTGGGACACGGACTGGGACACGGACTGGGACACGGACTGGGACACGGACTGGGACACGGACTGGGACACGGACTGGGACACGGACTGGGACACGGACTGGGACACGGACTGGGACACGGACTGGGACACGGACTGGGACACGGACTGGGACACGGACTGGGATTTAAGCGTTGTGCTGAAGAAAATGCTTGTGATTTTACCTTGCTTATGGTGTGTTTTGTTTTTTTAATATAGGTATGGGATTTAAAAAATGCATCAAAAACACAACACAAGTGCATTTTTGATACGTTCTTTCTGCATTTCAATAAGGAGGTGCGTTTTTGGTGCGTTTTCTTAACTCTGCCTCAAAAGGTGCAGATAATGGCCGACAAATTCATATTCATTTAAATTCATGACATTATTTAAGTTTGAATACATTTATAAAAACATATATATATATATATATTTAAAAAAAAAAAAAAATTTTGGTTTCGGGTAAATATATTCTGTGGGGGGGACTTAACAGGAGGGAGGAGTCAGGAGAGGCGAAGAGGGACCCGAAAAGAGGGGGATCCGGGCTGCTCTGTGCAAAACCATTACACAGAGCAGGTAATTATAACAGGTTTATTAACAGCTTCTGGACATTTACTGCGGCAGGCTGGCCCTCCTACGTCACTCGCGCGCTTGGTGCTGGGGGGCGTGCGCGCGCTTCTGCCCCCACTAGGCAGCGGGGATGCCGATCCACGGGGGGCCAGCGGCTGTGATTGCCACTGGGGCACCTGCGATCGTTCCCCGCTGAGAGAAAACACTTGTCAGCTGTTGTAAACACAGCTGACCGTTCTTCTCCCTGCAATGATCACAGAGCCCCTGTGTTCCTTCTATATAGGATCACAGGTCTCTATGGTCATTTCAAAAGTCCCTCCCCCCACAGTTAGTAAATACCACCACCCACTAGGTTAACCCCTTCCCTGCCATTATTACAGTGACAGAGCATATTATTTAGCACTGATTACTGTAGTAATGTCACTGGTCCCCCCAAAAGTGTCAAAAACGTCAGTTAGGGGTCCGATCTGTCCACCGCAATGTCGTAGTCCCGCTAAAAATCACAGATCGCCGCCATTACTAGTAAAAAAATAAATAAAAAATAATGACAAAACTTTCCCCTAGTTTGTAGACGCGATAACTTTTACGCAAACCAATCAAAATACGCTTATTGCAATTTTTTTTTTACCAAAAATATGTAGCAGAAAACAAATATAAATCCACCGATTTACCCAGCTGCAGCCTCCACACCTAAACAATCGACTCCAGGTGTCAGTTTTGTTCAGGCGGGACCTGATCGGATGCTCCATGCAACCCTATGGGGCAGCGAATGTCAGCAGTGACACCCGCTGCTATCCAAGCCGTTCCAATCTGATCAGTGAAATCCAGACAGATGGAAACCCTATTTCCCATCCATCTGGAGGATCGGATGAAAACGGACAGAAGATCTGTTTTTATCCGATCTCCCATAGAGGAGAGCGGACATCTGACAGGTCCTTCTCAGCACAGACAGCAGACACAGACCTGTCATCCCCTTGTTAAGCGGGGATCAGCAGATCGATCCCCGCTGAGCCAAACGGAGTCCGCCGGGTGGGAAGCCCCGTGTGAAAGGACTCTAAATCTACAGTAAAATCTTCTCTGCAGGCAGACGTTTTGATGAATTAGCGAGGCCTGCTTCCTCTTTTAGCTGAAATTCTTCTTTCTGTACACAAGTTGTATGATATTTACATGGCAGAGGCCAAAGGGAAGGAGGTGATGATTGCTGCTGTATAAAGGTCAGTGGACCAGGACTGGGAGAGAACAAGGAGCGGACTATACCATATACTCAGGAGGGGTTCAGGTATGCGCAGGGAAACGGCACGCCTCCGCCAGAACAAGGAGCCGGACTGTGATGAAAAGATTCACAGAGTCTGAAAGAAAACACAAACTGTATTCATCCGAATCGCCCACCGCAAGATGTCAGGAATACTTGTGCCACCATATCCCCCCGCCTGCACTTCCTCATGGGGGGGGGCACAAATATTCCACACCACGCACACACAGATAGTTCAAGGTCCCTCCACATAAACTCCCAATAATCGCTGCTACATTGTATCCAAAACTTCATGCTGAGCCAACAACTTCCTTCTTACTTCCCTGATTAGAAAGTCAAATGTAGCAAATCAGCCGCCATTGTTTGCAGGAGGGGTATTTATAAAGCACAGATTCTGATTTTCAGCAAACATTCTCTGCAGGTGAATCTTCTAGATTCACGTGTTTTAGGCTGGATACAAAGAAAAAGGGTCCGGAGCTTCTTTGGGGCGACCAGGAGGCGACCGCCATAGACTTCAATGTTATGAAGTCCGTGGCGGCCGCTCCGAGGTCGCGGCGCGCTGCTCGCACCGCGACCTCGGAGGTCGCCCCCTAAAGTAGCGTCGCGGTAGTGTGAACCGGCGCTTAGATTTACCTTCAACTATGTAGTGGAAGGGCCGGCCTGATTGCATACAAAGTGAAAGTGTTTCGATTTGACCTCATATTATTATTATTATTATACAGGATTTATATAGCGCCAACAGTTTGTGCAGAGCTTTACAATGTGAGGGAAGACAATACAGTTACAATACAATACAGGAGGAATTAGAGGGCCCTGCTCATTAGAGCTTACAATCTCATATTATTATATGGTTTTTGGTAAATCTAAAAGGAAAAAATGTAAAGTAATGTATAGTGGGTATGGCCCATTACCCACTTGACCTCCAGAAGGTTTTACCCCCCTTCATGACTAGGGATGCACCAATCCGATATTCGGATCGGATATCGGCGGCGATATGGCCATTTTAGATGGATCGGGGGATCGGTAACATTGACCGATCCACGGGCCGATCCGGTTTTTGCTTGGTAACGGCTCAGCCATCCCTTACTAGGTGCAGTAGTAGTATGGGATGGGAGCCGCTACTTCCTGTATAGGTCCGGCTCACAGGCGCAGTGATATCAGATGCACTCCGCCTGTGAATGGAGGAGCCGTAAACATGAAGCAGCGGCTTTGCTCTGTACTGTAGCTGCTTGCTTTGTGTGTAGCTCCGGATCGGTTCCGGTATCGGCGATTTCACAACACCAGATATCGGTATCGGGTCCAAAAAAGTCGGATCGGTGCATCCCTATTCATGACCAGGCCATTTCTTGCTATTTATTACTGCGCTACCTTCACTGGTAATTGTACGGTCATGCGACGCTGTAGCCAAATGAAATTTGTATCATTTTTGTTCTCACAAATATAGCTTTATTTTGGTGGTATTTGATCACCACTGCATTTTTTTTTTCAATAAAAAAAAAAAACAAAAAAAAAAAAAAACACATTTTGCATTTTGGGGGAAAAAACATTTCCTATTTTGTTAAAAACATATCCAATAAAAAAAAATAAAAAATTTAAAATTTCTTTATAAATTTAGGGCAAAAGTTATTCCGCTACATGTCTTCGGAAAAAAATAAATAAATAAATAAAAAAAATTACCAGTAAGCAGAGCTGCACGAATCTGGATAAAATGAGAATCATTCATTATTTGCTTAGAATAAAGATCACAATTCTTGGCGTAACATCTTTAACATTATACAAAAAAACTGGGCTAACTTTACAGGTTTTTTTTTTTATTTTTTATTAAAGTGTATTTTTTCCCAAAAAACTCAATTTGAAAGACTTCTGCACAAATACAGTGTGACATAAAAGATTGCAACGATTGCCATTTTATTCACTAGGGTCTTTCAAAGAAAAAAAAAAAAAAAAAAAAAATATATATATATACGCATACATACATACATACATATAAATATATTATATATATATATATATATATATATATATATATATACACACACACACACACACACACACATACACACACACACATACATACATATAATGTCAGTAATGCAAAAAATACTGATTTTTACCTTGTAAGTAACAAGTGTCAAGAAAAAGCTTGGGCATGGAAGGGGTTAAACTGATCTCATTTACAGGCTGAAGTTGATCCCTTTGATCTCTAAAAGAACCAAATGATACAATGTTTCTCCCAATCTCTCAACAAATGTTGTAATAAACTTTGCCGCTGGTTTTTTTTTTTTTTTTTTTTTCCATTGACAGCTCTGAGCAGAGAATGGCTCTGCACTTGTTACATGAATCCTGGAAATGCCGGATTTGTTTTTTTTAATTCAGCCAAGTGTATTTTTTCCAAAAATATTGCATTTGAAAGACCGCTACGCAAATACTGTGTGAAAAAAAATATTGCAACAACCGCCATTTTATTCTCTAGATTCTCAGCTATAAATATATAGAATATGTTTGGGGATTCTAAGTAATTTTTTTGGTGGTATGATCATCACTGCATTTTTTTTTTTTGATATATAAATAAAAAAAAAAAAAAAAAAAACACATTTTGGGGGAAAAAACGTGTCCTATTTTGTTAAAAACATATCCAATAAAAAAAAAAATTTAAAAATTTCTTCATAAATTTAGGGCAAAAGTTATTCAGCTACATGTCTTTGGTAAAAAAAAAAATAAATAAATAAATTACCAGTAAGCAGAGCTGCACGATTCTGGATAAAATGAGAATCATGATTTATTTGCTTAGAATAAAGATCACAATTCTCGGTGTATACATTATACAAAAAAATTGGGCTAAATTAACTGTTTAATTTTTTATTTTTTTATTAATTCATTAAAGTGTATTTTTACCCAAAAAAACTGAGTTTGGAAGACTTCTGCACAAATACAGTGTGACATAAAAGATTGCAACGATTGCCATTTATATCACTAGGGTCTTTCAAAAAAAAAAAAAAAAAATAATTATATATATATATATATATATATATATATATATATATATATATATATATATATATATATTTTATTTTTTTTTTGTTATATTTATATTAGGGATGCACCGAATGTTCGGCAACCGAAAATATTCGGCCGAAAATAGCAAAAAAAGCACTTTCGGTGTTCGGCCGAATAAGTAAAAAGGCCAAATAAATTTGTGCCGAACAATGACGTTTGTTCACCCGACTGGCGACCCGCCATCCCCGAGCATCACTGTAAACATAGCCGGAGGCACTACAGGAAGCAGAGCGGATGCTTCCTGTATAGCTGTTTAGCGCCGGCTTCTGTCACAGGCGGAGTGATACCAAATGTACTCCGCCTCCGCCTGTGACAGGAGCCATACAGCAAACATCGACTATGCAGATGGGAGGGAGGGAGGTAAGGAGAGACATGAGAGGACAGAGACACGAGAGGACAAGAGAGAGAGAGTGAGAGGACAAGAGAGAGAGAGTGAGAGGACAAGAGAGAGAGAGTGAGAGGACAAGAGAGAGAGAGAGTGAGAGGACGAGAGAGAGAGAGAGAGAGAGAGAGAGAGAGAGAGAGAGAGAGAGAGAGAGACATGAGAGGACAAGAGAGAGAGAGACATGAGAGGACAAGAGAGAGAGAGAGAGAGACATGAGAGGACAAGAGAGAGAGAGAGACATGAGAGGACGAGAGAGAGAGAGAGAGAGAGACATGAGAGGACGAGAGAGAGAGAGAGAGAGAGACATGAGAGGACGAGAGAGAGAGAGAGAGAGAGACATGAGAGGACGAGAGAGAGAGAGAGAGAGAGACATGAGAGGACAAGAGAGAGAGAGAGAGAGACATGAGAGGACAAGAGAGAGAGAGAGAGAGACATGAGAGGACAAGAGAGAGAGAGAGAGAGACATGAGAGGACAAGAGAGAGAGAGACATGAGAGGACAAGAGAGAGAGAGAGACATGAGAGGACAAGAGAGAGAGAGACATGAGAGGACAAGAGAGAGAGAGACATGAGAGGACAAGAGAGAGAGAGAGAGAGAGAGAGAGAGAGAGAGAGAGAGACATGAGGGGACAAGAGAGAGAGAGAGAGAGAGAGACATGAGAGGACAAGAGAGAGAGACATGAGAGGACAAGAGAGAGAGAGAGAGAGAGAGAGAGACATGAGAGGACGAGAGAGAGAGAGAGAGAGACATGAGAGGACAAGAGAGAGAGAGACATGAGAGGACGAGAGAGAGAGGACAAGAGAGAGAGAGAGAGAGACATGAGAGGACAAGAGAGAGAGAGAGAGACATGAGAGGACAAGAGAGAGAGAGAGAGAGAGAGGACAAGAGAGAAAGAGAGAGAGAGAGAGAGACACGAGAGGACAAGAGAGAGTGAAAGGACAAGAGAGAGAGAGAGACACGAGAGGATAAGAGAGAGAGTGAGAGGATAAGAGAGAGAGAGAGAGAGACATGAGAGGACAAGAGAGAGAGAGAGACATGAGAGGACAAGAGAGAGAGAGAGAGAGACATGAGAGGACAAGAGAGAAAGAGAGAGAGAGAGAGAGACGTGAGAGGACAAGAGAGAGAGACATGAGAGAGAGAGAGAGACATGAGGACAAGAGAGAGAGAGAGAGAGAGACATGAGAGGACAAGAGAGAGAGAGAGAGAGAGAGAGAGAGACATGAGACGACAAGAGAGAGAGAGAGAGAGAGACATGAGAGGACAAGAGAGAGAGAGAGAGACATGAGAGGACAAGAGAGAGAGAGAGAGGACAAGAGAGAGAGAGAGAGAGAGAGAGAGGACAAGAGAGGACGAGAGAGAGAGAGAGGACAAGAGAGAGAGAGAGAGAGGACAAGAGAGGACGAGAGAGAGAGAGAGGACAAGAGAGAGAGAACAAGAGAGGACGAGAGAGAGAGAGAGGACAAGAGAGAGAGAGAGAGGGGACAAGAGAGAGAGAGGGGACAAGAGAGAGAGAGGACAAGAGAGAGAGAGGACAAGAGAGAGAGAGGACAAGAGAGAGAGAGGACAAGAGAGAGAGAGGACAAGAGAGAGAGAGGACAAGAGAGAGAGAGAGAGAGAGAGAGACATGAGAGGACAAGAGAGAGGACAAAAAATTGGCAAAATAAATGGAAAAAATGCGAAACACCGCGCTCGGCCTTCGGCCAAGCATTTCATTTCGGTGCATCCCTAATATATATATATATAGTTAAACTGCCCTCACAGACGGAAGTTCATTCCATTGATGCAAAAGAGGGAAATGATACATTGTAATACAGTGTTTATAGTTATCTAGCAGCCTTAGGCTCGGGTCACACTTGTGCGATGCGGGAACGCTGCGAATATGCAGCTTGTTCCCGCATCGCATCCGCACATCTGGCAGTTCACACTGCCATATGCGATACGCTGGGAGTGTCAATTAAAAGTTAACGACACCCCCAGTTGCGATCGCATATCGCAGTGCGATCTGCAAGTACGCACAGAATCGGATCGCACTAGTGTGAACCACTGTGCGATCCGATTCTACTGCAGCTCAAAAAAAGCCTCATGTGCGTGTTTGGTGCGGATACAGTGCAAATTCAACCATAGAAAGTGTATGGCTGAATTCGCATCCGCACAGGAGATCGCATATAATTAGGAGCAGTGCGCTCCGAATTACATGCGATCTCCGCAAACGCGGAAATGTGAACCGGCAATTAAAGAGGAAGTAAACCCTCCTCGGACACTTTTACCTATAGGTGATCCTATATTAAGGCTTACCTATAGGTACTGTAAATATCTCCTAAACATGTACCGTTTAGGAGATATTTACCTTACATGCAGCCAGTGACGTCACTGGCGCATGCGCTCTGAAGGAATGGCCGCTGGTGCCGTTTCTTCAGAGCCCCGTGTCGTGACTGTCGGCTCCCTCGCGTGTGCGCGGGAGTGACGTCACCGCGGCTCCGGCGAATCAGATGGCCGGATGCCGCAATCCCGGAAGACGGCCGACTGGAAATGTTGCCCGTCATAGAGGTGAGCGAACAGCACGGCGGGGGCTCGTTCTGAGGTAAGTATTTCATAATGAGCTAGTATGCGATGCATACTAGCTCATTATGTGTTTCTCTTTCAGCTTGTAAAAAAAAAAAAAAAGTAATAACGGAGTTTACAACCTCTTTAAGAATGTTGATACAAATTTTCTGGAGGCTTTTTCTTTTTGACAGCTGTGAGTGAGCAGAGAACGCTCTGTAAGAATCAAGGTCATGCTGTTTTAAGATCATGGGGGGGGTAAATCGAGATCGCAATTTTTTTTAACGATTATTCATGCAGCTCTACCAGTGTTTATTGCTTGGTGTGTGTGAAAGTTATGGAATATATATTGGAATTTACGCAGCTATAACCGCTATACAGCGAGGAGCTCATGCGCACCATCTTAAAGAGGCGGTTCCTACAGGCTTTTGAGCTAATTTTTTCTGCCTGGAAACTCCCCTCCATATCAGCCAATGTGTCCATGCACACCATTGCCGGCCATACACCTGCCAAAAGATCGTTCGAAAATCTGTCATTTGGTCCGATTGCTCGTTTTTCGTCCAGTTAAAAGGGCACAAATAGAAAATCGTTTCTAATTTTTCAGAGCTGAAAAATCAAAGGAACAGTTTTCAAAATCTCCCGGCCGAACGATAAAGTAATGATAAATTGAAAGGTTAATGTGTTTCTCAGCCGACCTGTTTGCACCCGGTATATGTGACAAACTGAATGAAAAACTGATTCATGAATGATTTATTGTTCGAAATTGGGTCATTACATGATGGCACGATCGTCTGCTCTCACGCCTTATTTTTCGTTTTTCGGAAAGGAGTTCGCCCGATATATCGGCTAGTGTATGGCCAGCATATGGCTTTTTCTGGAGTTTACAGGCAGGAAAAACAAAACCCCAAATCACATTTTTTTTTAGGAGTTTTTGAGCAGATGCCCAAAAATGTGTGACAAAACATGAAAAAAAAAAAAAATTAAAAAATCTCAAAGAAGCTTGAAAACACACACAAAAAGTAAAAATTAGCCGAGAGGAGGGTTTGTGAAAAAAAAAAAAAAGCACTTATGCTCAAAAAAAAACTAAAGAAAGCTCAATAAAAACGTGCAAAAGAGCACAAACAACAACAAGCTTCTTTAAGCTTAAAGCGGAGTTCCACCCAAAAGTGGAACTTCCGCTTTAGGGAGTCCTGACCCCCCGACATGCCACATTTGGCATGTCATTTTTTGGGGGGGGGAGCGGGTACCTAGTTTTGACAGGTACCCGCTCCCACTTCCGCTTTGAGCGCCGTGGCGCCCTGAGCGGAAGTTCTCCTCTCCCCCTCCCTCCCTGCAATCTTCTGGGACACGTCAGAGGTCCTAGAAGATTGCCGGCCAATCACGGCGCGCAGCACGACTCGCGCATGCGCAGTGGGTACCCGGCTGTGAAGCCGCAAACTGTAACAGCCGGGTGCCCACAGCAGTGATGCCGGCGCCGAGGGAGAGGATCGAGGCTTCCGGCGGCCGCATCGCTGGACCGTTGGACAGGTGAGTGAATGGCTGGAACTCCGCTTTAAATAAAGGCTCAAATGCCTGTAAAATCAGTATTTTTGAGCTGCAGTGTGCTTGAGCCCTAATGGCAGTGATTAGCGACTAATAGTGGGACTGATAGTGTGGCAGACAATCTGCCGCTAACAGACACTGGCTGGGAGGGACACTGACAATAATATCACTAGTGACACTAATATAGTGTATAGATCTGTACACTGTACTGACACTTTCTGGGAAGGGGTTAACATCTAGAGGCAATCAAGGGGTTAATTGAGCACCTAACAATGTGTAATGTGTGCTGCTTTTACTCTCAGATCCGTTTTTCCTCCCTGCTTTTCAGGGAGAAGAAACAGCCAGATTGCTGTACACACATCAGGATTGAGTAAGCGCTGACTTTAGTGCGAAACGCGTTGCCTTTTATGTTCTTGTCATACCTGTGATCTGATTTTAATACTTCAATAAAGTTACCAAGGAGTGCAGCAATATTCCGGATTGTTGCATGTCTCTGCTGTGTAAACACAGAGTTCTGTGTGTTTGTAAACACACAACTCAGTGCTGTGATTGGACACTGCCGATCAGCAGGTTTCAACCAATATCATTTGCTGAAACCTGCTGCCAAACGTGTGCTTTGTCCAATCACCGCACAGGTCAGCAGGGGGCACAAGCATGGGTGCCCCAATTCTGGAAGAAAGACGGCAACACACGTATGTTGCCTGCACCTACCACCTTCACTGCTTTATAATCAACCCCTGAATATATATGAAAGTAACCATTGTAATAACAAATCCTACAAAGTGTATGATGAACGATGAACTGTGTTCTGATCACACATCTACCTATTTATTGATTCCTTGTCACAGACATTCACTTATCTATAAGATGAATGACATACAGATGACTCTGACCTCCAAGTATAAGGGTGAAACGTGCGCTTCACACTCCACCAGAGCCCATAGAATGTCTGCCGAAGGTATATAGTCCACCGAAGGTATATAGTCCATCGAAGGTATATAGTCCATCGAAGGTATATAGTCCGCCGAAGGTAAATAACACTCCCAGCTGACAGGAAGATTACAGAATAACCGACCTTTAAGAGGAATATAGAAAATACATGAAATGAGCGTCTCACTTTCCAGGGGAAGAGAAATACAAATCTCTTCCAGCAGATCAGGTCACAGTCCAGGGAAAACCCCAAATTCCAGTCAGTCCAGGACAGGACACTCATCAGGGTGATCAGTCATTGCAGTGATCTTATTCAGGGGTCTCCAAACTTTTCAGTAGGAGGGCCAAAGCATATAAGTTACAAATATTTTCAGGGCGAAAATCAGTTTTAGAGAGAGAGACCCCCCCCCTTATATCCAGGAGTGTCCATCAGCATTCACTCCATACATCCCAGAGTGCCCATCAGAGTCCCAACCCATACATCCAGGAGTGCCCATCAGAGAGACCGTCCCCCCCCCCCCCCTTACATCCAAGAGTACTCATAAGAGATCCCTCCGTACATTCAAGAGTACCCATAAGAGATCCTTCCACACATCCAGAAGCACCCAGAGTCCACCACCCCCCCCTCCCCCTTATATCAGAGAATGCCCCTCATAGTCCCTCTATACATTCGAATTGCCCATCAAGCGTCCCGTCCCCGTCCCCCCTACATCCAAGAGTGCCCATAAAAGATCCCTCCATACATCCAAGAGTACCCAAAAGAGATCCCTCCACACATTCAGAAGCACCTATCAGAGTCCACCACTCCCCCTCCCGCTTACATCAGAGAATGCCCCTCAGAGTTCCTCTTTACATCCGAATTGCCCCATCAAGAGTCCCCCCCCCCCCTACATCCAAGAGTGCCCATCAGAAATCCCTTCATACATCCAGGAGTGTCCATCAGAGATCCCTCCATACATCCAGGAGTGTCCATCAGAGATCCCTCCATACATCCAGGAGTGTCCATCAGAGCTCCGTCCATACATCCAGGAGTGTCCATCAGAGATCCCTCCATACATCCAGGAGTGTCCATCAGAGCTCCGTCCATACATCCAGGAGTGTCCATCAGAGATCCCTCCATACATCCAGGAGTGTCCATCAGAGATCCCTCCATACATCCAGGAGTGTCCATCAGAGATCCCTCCATACATCCAGGAGTGTCCATCAGAGATCCCTTCATACATCCAGGAGTGTCCATCAGAGATCCCTCCATACATCCAGGAGTGTCCATCAGAGCTCCGTCCATACATCCAGGAGTGTCCATCAGAGCTCCGTCCATACATCCAGGAGTGTCCATCAGAGATCCATCCATACATCTGGGAGTGTCCATCAGAGCTCCGTCCATACATCCAGGAGTGTCCATCAGAGATCCGTCCATACATCTGGGAGTGTCCATCAGAGATCCATCCATACATCCAGGAGTGTCCATCAGAGCTCCGTCCATACATCCAGGAGTGTCCATCAGAGCTCCGTCCATACATCCAGGAGTGTCTATCAGAGCTCCGTCCATACATCCAGGAGTGTCCATCAGAGATCTATCCATACATCCAGGAGTGTCCATCAGAGATCCCTCCATACATCCAGGAGTGTCCATCAGAGATCCGTCCATACATCTGGGAGTGTCCATCAGAGCTCCGTCCATACATCTGGGAGTGTCCATCAGAGATCCGTCCATACATCCAGGAGTGTCCATCAGAGATCCGTCCATACATCTGGGAGTGTCCATCAGAGATCCCTCCATACATCCAGGAGTGTCCATCAGAGATCCCTTCATACATCCAGGAGTGTCCATCAGAGATCCCTCCATACATCCAGGAGTGTCCATCAGAGATCCCTCCATACATCCAGGAGTGCCCATCAGAGCCCCCTTTAACATGCATGTACGTCCCGCAGAGACTCCCCACCTTCAGAGTGCAGAGCACCAGGACAGACTACACAGGCAGAGCAGGTCTGGGGGTGGGACAAACACATCATTAGTTGCTAGTATGACAGCCTTCCTAGGAACCAACCATTGGGGAAAGACACATCTGCCACATCCACTGCCAGCCAGCCAGGGTATTTTCATGGGCAGTTGCTGTGGACGGGCCGTAGTTTGGAGACCTCTGGTCTATTTCATCAGAACCAGTTCCCTGATCACATCCAGAGATCACACGGTCTCCTCTTGTAGCACCATTTTTTTACCTTTGCAATCACAATTCCTGTCTACAAGCACTCCAAGCAAAGGTTGCATGGTATTTCTCATTGGCATTGCAAGTTTATTAGAAGCCTGCATGACAGGGTGACAGCGAGGAGAACAATAGGGTGACGGGGGTAGAGCGACATCATATAACAAAAAAATGCCTAAAATAAAGGGACCTTCATGGCAGGGTCACAAAGGATTATTTTATTATGATATGAGGTTTTACTGATTGAGTTTGTATACATTTTATTGGCTCCAGTGCAATTCACCAGCTATGAACATACAGGAAAACAGGAATCTTGCCTATGGCAGGCCATAGATTATGCAATATTCAAACCTCTTGATTCCCCCATCAACACTGACTGCAGAGCTATAGTGCCCCGTGCCCCCCCTGCCAGGAGAACACAATGATTATTGCTATAGCTGCTGGCAATCGCATGCTAAAAGTCTGACATGCTGATTGTACCCAAGTCCGTCCATAAATCAACTTGAGTACAAACAGCCCGCACATACATGGATCGAATCTCAGCCGGATCAGCAGGGACCGGCCCAGATAGATCCATCTTTGACCAGCTTTTGGCTCCCCAGATTACACAGGATGATATTTATGGTTTACACACAACAGGACAAAGAAGACCTGTGCTCCTAAACCACCAGGCCTGCAAACCAAATTTATGCCAGCATTTTCGTTGTTTTCACTTAATTTTTCAGCACTGAGATCCTCGGCTCCTCAGGTAGGACGCTATCTTCACGGAGTTTGCATGTTCTCTGGGTGCTTGCACGGGTTTCGGCCCACACTCCATAGACATGCTGGTAGGCTATAGTGATTGTAAATGGTTAAATAAATGTTTTTTAAAAAACAAACATGTTATATTTACCTGCTCTGTGTAATGGTTTTGCACAGATCACCCCCGATCCTTTTTTTTTTTTTTTGGGATCCCCCTTCCCTGCTGGAGCTCCTTGCTCTTTCCCCCTGCCGATCTCCTACCACAGCAAGCCGCTTGCCATGGAGGCACTCATGAGGGCCTGTTTCCAAGCTGCACTCGGTGTGTCTATGGACACTCACAGAGCATGCCCCCCACCCCCACCCACACACTTCCCTGCCTGTGACTGTCTCTGGGATCCCCCACTGAAGCTCCTAACTCTTCCCTCTGCCGAGCGCCCATCACAGCAAGCTGCTTGCCATGGAGGCACTCGTGAGGGCTTGCTTCCAAGTTGCGCTCTTTGTGACACACACAGAGCATGCCCCCCCCACACACACTTCACCGCCTGTGACTGTCTCTGGGATCCCCCGATGGAGTTACTGGCTCTCTCCCCCTGCCAAGTGCCCACCACAGCAATGCCACGGAGGCACTCATTGAGGCTTGCTTCCGAGCTGCACTCTGTGTGTCTATGAACAGGCACAGAGCATGCCCCCCCCCCCCCCCACTTCACTGCCTGCGATTGTCTCTGAGCCAATGAGGAGGGAGGAGGGAGAAAGCAGAGACCGCATCTGCTCTCACTAACAGCGCCGGATCGAAATCAGGCTCAGGTTAGCATAGGGGGGAGCTGGGGGGGGGGGGGGGGGGGGCTGCTTGCAGAAGTTTCTTTACAACAACTTGAATTGGCTACTGTTTAAATTGATCCTCGTATGTATGAGAGATAGGGACATAGATTGTAAGCTGAAGAGAAGGGACTAATGTGACTGTACAATACACAATGCGCTGAGTAAACTGCCGTCACTATATAAATACCTATAATAAATAATAAACTTACACTGACAAAGACACACCAATGTAAATGTCAGTAATAATTACATGGGAAGTAAACTTGTGCTGAGCAAAATGAAGGTGGTCATTGCCGACTTTCTCTTAAAAATACTCCCTGCCTGTGTCTGGCTTCAATATATTGAAGTCACTGACCTGCCACAAGCATGTGCCCAGTGAAATCAGAAGATACTTGATTCCAGTCCATAAGTCAAATGGTCTGAGGCCATTAAATCAGCATGACAGCCAGGCAAATAGCAATGTCATAAGGTGGTCCACAATGGAAGCCTAATCTCTGCACATCAACCATCACTAAGGGTAATGAGCAGATACCTAGAGACTCCCACATATACAAACCCAATTCCAAAAAAGTTGGGACACTGTACAAATTGTTAGTAAAAAAGGAATGGACTAATTTACAAATCTCATAAACTTATATTTTATTCACAATATAATATAGATAACATATCAAATGTTGAAAGTGAGACATTTTGAAATGTCATGCCAAATATTGGCTCATTTTGGATTTCATGAGAGCTACACATTCCAAAAAAGTTGGGACAGGTACCAATAAGAGGCCGGAAAAGTTAAATGTACATATAAGGAACAGCTGGAGGATAAATTTGCAACTTATTAGGTCAATTGGAAACATGATTGGGTATAAAAAGCCTCTCAGGGTGGCAGTGTCCGTCAGAAGTCAGGATGGGCCGAGGATCACCAATTCCCCCAATGCTGCGGCGAAAAATAGTGGAGCAATATCAGAAAGGAGTTTCTCAGAGAAAAATTGCAAAGAGTTTGAAGTTATCTTCATCTACAGTACATAATATCATCCAAAGATTCAGAGAATCTGGAACAATCTCTGTGTGTAAGGGTCAAGGCTGGAAAACCATACTGGATGGCGGTGATCTTCGGGCCCTTAGACGGCACTGCATCACATACAGGACTGCTACTGTAATGGAAATCCCAACATGGGCTCAGGAATACTTCCAGAAAACATTGTCGGTGAACACAATCCACCGTGCCATTCACCGTTGCCGGCTAAAACTCTATAGGCCAAAAAAGAAGCCATATCTAAACATGATCCAGAAGCGCAGGCATTTTCTCTGGGCCAAGGCTCATTTATAATGGACTGTGGCAAAGTGGAAAACTGTTCTGTGGTCAGACAAATCAAAATTTGAAGTTCTTTTTGGAAAACTGGGACGCCATGTCATCCGGACTAAAGAGGACAAGGACAACCCAAGTTGTAATCAGCGCTCAGATCAGAACCCTGCATCTCTGATGGTATGGGGTTGCATGAGTGCGTGTGGCATGGGCAGCTTACACATCTGGAAAGGCACCATCAATGCTGAAAGGTATATCCAAGTTCTAGAACAACATATGCTCCCATCCAGACGTCGTCTTTCAGGGAAGACCTTGCATTTTCCAACATGACAATGCCAGACCACATACTGCAATTATTACAACATCATGGCTGCGTAGAAGAAGGATCCGGGTGCTGAAATGGCCAGCCTGCAGTCCAGACCTTTCACCCATAGAAAACATTTGTTGCATCATAAAGAGGAAGATGGGACAAAGAAGACCTAAGACAGTTGAGGAGCTAGAAGCCTGTATTAGACAAGAATGGGACAACATTCCTATTCCTAAACTTGGGTAACTTGTCTCCTCAGTCCCCAGACATTTGCAGACTGTTATAAAAAGAGGGGAGGCCACACAGTGGTAAACATGGCCTTGTCCCAACTTTTTTTGAGATGTGTTGATGCCATAAAATTTAAAATCAATTTATTTTTCCCTTAAAATTATAAATTTTCTCAGTTTAAACATTGGTTATGTCATCTGTGTTGTATTCTGAATAAAATATTGAAATTTAAAAACATCCACATCATTGCATTCTGTTTTTATTCACAATTTGTACAGCGTCCCAACTTTTTTGGAATCGGGTTTGTACATTCTGATACCTCTAGACCAGCCTTTTTCAACCAGGGTGCCTTGAGGTTTCTTCAGGGATACCCAGGGGTACCTTGAGGTTTCTTCAGGGATACCCAGGGGTACCTTGAGGTTTCTTCAGGGATACCCAGGGGTACCTTGAGGTTTCTTCAGGGGTACCTTGAGGTTTCTTCAGGGGTACCTTGAGGTTTCTTCAGGGGTACCTTAGCAAATTGCCTAAAAATTGCCCAAAAACTGTATACAAGCCGGCAGATGGGTGAAGCTTGCCTTTTAGTTACACAAAGCTGCAGATTTTCATTATTCACCATTACAACTTTCTAGACGCTGGCACCCTAACCAATGACTCTCCCCTGCCCCTCTCTGTTAGTGATGGGGTCACATTAGCTGAGTGATAGGGAAAAAACTGAGGGAGAAGAGAAACATTGGAATACTAGTCAGTTCCAGTGTGTAAAAGTGTATTGGATTTGGAAGAATAAATCACCTCCAACGTTGAGTGTCCTACATGTATGGATGTTGATGTAAAAAAGGATTCTAATAGTTTTACATAATACATTTTAGAATGGAGTGCCCTGAGACTGTCTATAAAAGTTTAAAGGGTGCTTTTGAAAAAAGGTTGAGAAACACTGACTGATCTAGACATCTGCTGCTCAGTTTAGTAGATTTAAAGTCTAATGTGAACTCTATTTTCACTCTCACTGATGATTTATTAAACAGAAGAGGCCACGGTGTCACCTGCATCCAGGATGTGAGGCTTTGGTGGAAGAGCTTTGAGAACTGCTTGCTCAGTAACAGTGAAAGTGAATGGTAGACAGAAATGTTTTATATCACTGGGGAGAATACAGGAGGGAGCTGAGAGGAGACACAGCAAGAATGTCAGAAAGTCCGGAAAAATTCAAGGATACAAGACGTGTTTTATGTATGCGTATCAGAAATTGTACAGACAGCAGACGGCGAGCACTGGTAGGAGTACAGCCGTATGGTAGAATGGCTCATGGATGCATGAGAATACAGCACCTCCACCGCCATGACAGGTAATGGAGCAGGGCCCATGGATGCATGAGAATACAGCACCTCCACCGCCATGACAGGTAATGGAGCAGAGCTCATGAATGCATGAGATTACAGCACCTCCACCGCCATTACAAGTAATGGAGCAGTGCTCACAGATGCATGACAAACAGCACCTCCACCACCATTACAAGTAATGCAGCAGAGCTCACGGATGCATGAGAATACAGCAACTCCACCGCCATGACAGGTAATGGAGCAGGGCCCATGGATGTATGAGATTACAGCACCTCCACCACCATTACAAGTAATGGAGCAGTGCTCACAGATGCATGACAAACAGCACCTCCACCACAATTACAAGTAATGCAGCAGAGCTCACGGATGCATGAGAATACAGCAACTCCACCGCCATGACAGGTAATGGAGCAGAGCTCAGGAATGCATGAGAATACAGCACCTCCAGCGCCATGACAGGTAATGGAGCAGAGCTCATGAATGCATGAGATTACAGCACCTCCACTGCCATTACAAGTAATGGAGCAGAGCTCATGGATGCATGACAAACAGCACCTCCACCACCATTACAAGCAATGGAGCAGAGCTCACGGATGCATGAGAATACAGCAACTCCACCGCCATGACAGGTAATGGAGCAGAGATCATGGATGCATGAGAATACAGCAACTCCACCGCCATGACAGGTAATGGAGCAGAGCTCACAGATGCATGAGATTACAGCAACTCCATGACAGGTAATGGAGCAGGGCTAATGGATGCATGAGAATACAGCACCTCCATGACAAGTAATGGAGCAGGGCTCATGGATGCATGAGAATACAGCACCTCCATGACAGGTAATGGAGCAGGGCTAATGGATGCATGAGAATACAGCACCTCCATGACAAGTAATGGAGCAGGGCTCATGGATGCATGAGAATACAGCACCTCCCCCACAACAGGTATCCATATACATGAAGGTCATTTTCACTTTACTAGTGCTCAGGATAGGTCCATCATAGCTGCTGACTCTCAAGGCCAAGAGATATTTGCTGGGATTAACTGAAACAGAGATTTCTATACTCCTGTATACAGATCCTTAAAGTGGTTATTTACTGCAAAAAAAAACAAAAAAAAACCCTGCAAGACAAACGCATAATGAGCTAGTATGCATCCAGCAACTGTCCAATAAAAGGGGAGGAAGGATTTTCCCAGCCAAAGCGCCGAAGAACAAAGCCACCATATCAGGGACTCTTATTCCCCAGCTCAGCCGCATCTGATTGTCCAGAGACTGCGGATTCCTGTCCCATTTTGCCAGACTCTCCCTTGCAGGGACCTCATATGGAACTGTGCAAAGGGAACCGACTCGAAGGTAGACACCATCAGGCAAGTCTGGAGAGATAAACATCTGCTGGACAGCAGGAGACGAATTACAGCCTGCAGTTTCTGGAGTTTGTCCAGAGGAAGGAGCACTTTGGCGAGTCCAGAGTCAGACCCAGATAGTCCAACTTTGTGGACGGAACCAGAGCAGACTTCTAAAAATTCAAAATCCAGCTAAACACCCTCAAGCTCATATGGTGATTTCCAGGTTTTCCATCAGAGCAGTGGGAAACTCCACTCCCAGAAGGAGGTCGTCCAAATAGCCCAGTACTGCGATCCCCCATTGGCGTAACAATTCTAGCACCAGGGCCAACACTTTCGTGAAGACCCGAGGAGCAGAAGCAAGACCAGACCAATGGGTAAAGCCATAAACTGATAATGCTCCTCTCCAACGGCAATGCAGACGAAGAGCTGGAGACCGACACATATTGGAATGTGAAGGTAAGCATCCTTGGCAAAGAAGGCAAGAAAAAATCCCTCTGATGCAGGGAAGCCATCACGGAGCGAATGGACTCCATTCTGAACTTCAGCACCCGCACAAAGCAGTTCAGCGCCTTAAAGCGGAGTTCCACCCTGGAATTCTTTTTTTTTTTTTTTTTAAAAATACCCCCGGGACAGTTAGGGCTAGTGCATTCCACAATGGCTAGCCTCTGATCTGTCCCGGGTTGCACTTACCTGTTAGGACAAATACTTACCTTGAAAAAGTCTTGTCCAGCGCTGCCATCTCAGATGTGGGCAGCTTGAAGCCAGCGCGTCCTCTTCTGCCTTCTTCGGTCCCACGATGCCCTGCGCCGGCCCCGCCGTCACTTCCGGGGCACGCGCGTCATCCCTCCACAGCTTCTGGGCATGCCCAGAAGCTGTTTAGAAGGGGATGACGCGCACGCCCCGGAACTGACGTCGGGGCCGGTGCAGGCGCAATGATTCCTGGGAGCGATGACGTTCAGCTCCCAGGAATCATTGCAGAGCCAGGAAGTGACGACGGGCCGCGGCCGAGGAAGGAAGAAGAAGGAAGTAAGGTAAGTATATTTTCTTCGCTACGAGGTAAGTAAAAAAAAAAAAAAAAAAAATGCGATTAGCCATTTGTTTTTCAGGTGACCCGGAGCGAGAAGATGGAGGTAAGTATAAAAATAGGGTGGAACTCCACTTTAAGGTCCAGAAATGGATGTACCATGCCTTCCTTCCTGGAAACTGTAAACAGTTTTGAGTAAAACCCCTGAAAACGTTCGAAAGTCGGAACCGGGACCATCACCCTTCAAAGTAAAAGGTCTTGCACCGCCCTAAAAAGAACCTGTAAGCAGACCGGGGACAGTCACAAGTTGGAAGGAAGAACCTTACCGGAGGGTAAGAACAAAACTCGATCTTGCCGGACCGAATGACCTCGTGGACCCACCTGACTTGTACCAGCGGAGTCCACAGGTCCGGGAACCAGCGAAGACCTTCCGCACCCCAGATACAGGAGGGCACACCTTCACGCTGAAGGAGGCCTTCTCCGCGGGTCTGGAGAAGCCCACTCTTGACTTGCCAGACCAAGTTGGCCGGACGTAGTGCATATATAAATAAAGGCACAATAGCAGGTTTATAATCTGACCAGCCACTCCATCTGGTATCAGTTTGGGGTGATTGGTGGAAGCAGCACACCGGGTGATTTCTGGCACACACCTTTCATAGAAGATTTGTTACAGAGAAATTTATTTGCACTTTTTTGCACATTGTTGGACTTTCTTTGGGACTTTTCAAGATTATTAGCTAAGAATTTTGTGGATATTTTTAACACTTTTTTTTACACCTATTTATTGTATTGAGTATTGCACGTATATGAATTGTTGATGGTGGTCCATCTCTCATGTTTATTTATTGTGTAACACTTTGGATATCATTTTTATTGCATATTTTACACTTTTAAAATATTTTTGTTTTTAAATAGGGTATAATTGGTAATTGCACTTTTGAGTGATAGTTTTTAGGATACTAAAATATTTAAGAAGGTAATTTTGCGCAGATTTTACTTTCTTTTCATGAACCCAGGTTTAGTCAGTCTTGACTAAAATACTATTTCAGTCGTATTTCAGTAATCTGAATTGTTTTAGTTGTTTTTTTTTTTTTTTTTAAGCCCGTGGTGTGTGAAACACACTCAAAAGACTTAACACCCGGTGCATAAAAAAGTGCACACACGCAAACGTGAGACACACAAAAAGTGCACAAGGCGTACACACATGGCCCTCCTCCGAAGAGGAAGGGCCCTGACCCTGATCCCCCGGGGCGCGAAGCTCCTGACAGGGACTGAGGTACTCACTTAGGTCCACCCAGCTGAAGCCGGGCAGACCCCATTCTTCAGGGGGACTGCCGAAACAGCCCACCCCGAGTACTAGGTAGGGCTCCCCCGAAGGGAGACCCCATGGGAGAGGGCGAACTAAGCCAAAAGGCCATATCCGCCCCCTCCCAAGACTTTCAGGGCAGGCCCGAGGACCTACGCCATCCAAGTCGTGCAAGTGCTCAACCAAAAAGGACAAACGTGACACACAACTAAGAAAAACAGAGTGGGGAATGGGAAGCGGAGAAGTGCTGGGTAGTGCCAAAGTGAAAAACCTTGGCAGGCCCCCCGGCCAGGAATAAAAAATTCCTCTGGTGTTGGCCAAAAGGCCCACCCCAAGAGGCAGGTGCTTGAAAAAGTGTGATGGTGCAGTGACCAAGGTGCCACAAAAACTCAGGTGAGCTGCCCCTCACCAGTGAGATTGAGGCACCCCTGGGCTGCCACCCCAGGGGCCCGTACACCACGGGCTTTTTCGGTCTCAGCCTCCCGGCCAGACCCAGTGTAGCCCTATCCCATCAGGAGGCATCAGAATTTTAGACAGCTTAGGGAGAACCTGCCTTCAACTGGGGACAAGCCTTTTGCAAGGCCAGATTCAACCCAGGAGGAAAGGTTCCCCCACCACCATCCGCCATTCCTTACCAATCACATCCAGGAGCAGTACTAACCGGAAAATTGGCGAAACCGGCTTTCCCGCTCCCTTCAAACTGACAGGGGCGGACCCATTCAAATCAGGAAGGCATTGGAACCATCCGGCTTTCTCTGGTTTGGCCTACTCCGGTCCTCCAGTTACGCCCAGAGCGCCCAGGTTAACTTCGGCCACCACCGACACTAACCTTCCGGCTCCATTCCAACACTGATAAGAACAGATACTACACTTGATCTTAGCCAAAAGGCCGAGAAGCAAATTGTTTTAGTTGTATTTTAGTCAACAAGACTAGCACTGGTGATCAGCGGCCAGCAGTGAGGATCGGAAGCTGTGTAGGGGGGGGGGGGGGGGGGAGAGAGACTCCCAATACACTGACAGAGGATGTATATGCTCAATAACTGAGATATTCCTGCCACTTGTGGAGCTTACAATGATAAAGATCCTGCGATTTCCGAGGACCTGACATCTGTACACATTCACCCTCATTCGTGTTTATGGGCGGCTGTACTCCGCACCTGGGCAGCATGCTGTCACCGTAGTCAGGAATGTGCACATGAGGCCTCAGCTGAAAGATGCAATAAAGATCTTATTTACATAACAAGTCTTTATTAGCCGAAGACTTTCGACTTAATGCAAATTTTTTCTTTTTTTCTTTCCATAAAGTGGAACTTTACTCTCTCAATCAACATTTATTATTTTTAATACTCATGCTGCTAGCATTAAAGAGGAAGTAAATCTCACTCTGTAACTTTCACCTATAGACAGGTCTATAAGGCTTACCTATAGGTACTGTAAATATCTCCTAAACTTGCACCGTTTAGGACAGTAATGGCAAACCTTGGCACCCCAGATGTTTTGGAACTACACTTCCCATGAGGCTTCTGCACTCTGCAGTGCAATTTAGCATCATGGGAAATGTAGTTCCAATACATCCGGGGTGCCAAGGTTCGCCAACACTTGTTTAGGAGATATTTACATTGCATGCTGCCAGTGACATCACTGTCGCATGCGCTCTGCTGCCCATGCCGTTCCTTCAGAGCCCTGTGTTGTGAACAGCAGTTCCTGCGCGCATGCATCGGGAGAGACGTCATCGCGGCTCTTGCCAATCACAGCTCCGGAGCCCGTGAACCTGGAAGAAACTTCGGGGAAGATGTCGGCCGTGGCAGCAGTGTGCGAGAGCCGCTGCAGGGGCTTTGTTCTAAGGAAGTATTTCATAATGAGCTAGTATGCGATGCACACTAGCTAGAGCTGCAGCGATTAATCGTAAAAAAAAAAAATCACAATCGACGCCCCCCAATCTTAAAACTGCATTTCCTCGTTTATTAGAGTCCATTCACACTAATACGACTTGTCAGGCGACTTGGTCAGCCTGTCGCGTTCCATTGTGTAGTACAGGAACGGTTCTAATAGGAGCGACACAAGTCGCTCCGACTTAGAAAAAGGGTCCTGTACTACTTCAGGGGCGACCTGGAGCGACTTGCATAGACATTCATTTTATGAAGTCCGTGCAAGTCGTGCCGAAGTCGTGCTGCACGCGACTTCACAGGTCGCCCCCTAAGTCGTGCCGCTTCGGTGTAAATGCGGTGTTACAGAGCAGTTCTCTGCTCACTCTTCTCAGCTGTCAAAAAAAAAAGAGCATCCAGCAAATGTTTATAAACATTGTTATGGCTGGGAGATAACTATAAACACAATGTATTACAATGTATCATTTCATTCTTTTAATTTACATCAAAAGGAATAAACTTCTGTCTGAGAGCAGTTTAACCTCTTAGGCTCCATTCACACCTGGGCGTTTTCAGCTCCAAAAACGCTCAAAAGAAACGCTTCCAAAACGCCCAACAAGTAAAACCCCATTAATTTAAATGGCCCCTGTTCACATCTGAGCGTTTTGCAAAACGCCTGTAGCTGAAAAAAGTACATGAGCTTCTTTTTGGGCTGATTACCAGCGTTTTTGATAGATGTCAATGAAAAACGCCTGAAAAAATCGCGATAAAATCGCGGTAAAAATCGCGGTAAAAATCGCGGTAAAAATCGCGGTAAAAATCGCGGTAAAAAACGCTACGCTCAAGTGTGAATGCAGCCTTAGTGTCGGTTCACATTTGTGCGCACTGCTCCTGAAATTACATGCGATCTCATGTGCGGTGCAAATTTCAGCCATAAAGTTTGTATGGCTGAATTCGCACCGCAATCGAACTAAAAGACGCACAGGTCCCTTTTTTTGGTCCGCAGCAGAATCGGATCGCATGATGGTTCACACTAGTGCGATCCGATTCTGTGCGAACTTTCAGATCGCACTGCGCTGTGCGATCTGATCTGGGGGTGTCATTAACTTTTAATTGACACCCCCAGCGTATCGCATATGGCAGTGGGAACTGCCAGGGGTGCGGATGCGATGTGGAAAAACACTGTATATTCGCAGCCTTCCCGCATCGCACAAATGTGAACTGGCACTTAAAGACTAAGAAATTTTCTGACACATGTTGTTTACACAAGTTAAAATCAGTATTTTTTGCTTTAAAATGACTTCAAACCCCCAAACATTATATATATATTTTTAGCAGAGACCCTAGAGAATAAAATGGCGATCGTTGCAATCTTTTATGTCACACTGTATTTGTGCAGAAGTTTTTCAAACGCAGTTTTTTGGGGGAAAAATACACTTTAATGAATTTTAAAAAACTAAACAGTAAAGTTGGCCCAATTGTTTTGTATAATGTAAACGATGATTTTACGCCAAGCATCATGATCTTTATTCTAAGCAAAAAACAATAAAAATTGTGATTCTCATTTTATCCAGAATCGCGCAGCTCCAATACTAGCTCATTATTCCTTTGTCTTACAGAGTGGTTTTTTTTTTTTTTTTTCAATTGGGTTTACAGCCTCTTTAATAGATAGGAAAGTATATCTTATTTACTTGTTTTAAACTTTCTTTTACATTTCTTTAGTTACTTCCTGGTTTCTATGCCTAGGCAAATGATGTCATACATCCCAGGAGTCTTCAGGAGGGGCTCTCAGCTAAGCACACCCTCCTGCATGCATACTTGGAGCTGAGGGCAGTAAGTAAATGCTGCATGAATCATTTGCCCTTACTGAAGATGGCCACAGTCAGAGATGCTAGTGGGGTGTTTTTCAAAGTGATTTCTCACCAAAACAAAAGCCTAGAGACATGAATGGATGGGGGCAGTGCCGGGACAAGGTCATCCGGCACCCAGGGCAGAGATGCCAAACTGCGCCCCCCCTTCCTTTAGGGTTAAGTAGGGTACAGCAATTGAACAGACAAGGAGTCACTGCTCAAGGTGGTGTAATTGCCTGATGACTCCTGGATTTTGGATTTTGACTCAACCTGGAGTGCTGCCAATTCTTTTTCTTTTATTAAGTAGGGTACACACAAGTAGAAAATCTGCCGAAAATTCCAGTCTGAGGTAAAATCGTACGATTTTCGGCTAGTGTGTACAAAACTTTCAGCAGCCGATGCTGACATTTTCAACGAAAAAAAAATGGAGGGACAAACACCAAAATTTTTATTGTCCGTCCCCAGACAACCAATTTCTGTTTAATGTGTACACAGTACGTCCGCGAAAAATCGGATATGAAAGACCGTGCATGATCTGAAGTTGCTGACGACCCGGAAGTCTAGGAACAAATGTCCCAAAAAAAAAAAAAAATCAGGCGAGAAATTTCGTGAACATTTATGCACTGTCAACTAAAAGCGGTAATGAACGCGGAGCAAGAGAGAGAAAAATCTGAGGAGATTTCGTCCGATTTCCGTCAAGTGTACACGGGCCTTTAGGGTCAAGGCAATAAACCATTGTGCCCAGGGCAACCGTCCCTCCTGCCCACCCCTTGTCCCATCCCTGGATGTGGGGGGGGGGGGGGGGGGAGTTTGCTTTGAATATTAAAAATGAATGAAATAGTATTTTTAGTTTGAGGTACTCAGATGCAGTAAAGATCCTCTTTAAATCGCAGCACTGTCAAATAAACCGCACCTCCAATGAAAACTGTTCCAGGTATGGAAAGATCTATAGAAGCACAAATCCTACTGAACACAGTGCGAGATGAACCCTGCTGGGTCCTCCCAGGTTCCTGCTTAGCCGGAGCCAAGGTTACCTCACAGCAATGTTCCTCTTTTACACCAACAAGGTCACAACTATATTTACTTCTGCCTGTCTCAGCTCATCGCACTGCAGTTATGTCTCCCAGCACGCTGGCTGCACTTTATTGCTGCCAATATCCAAGAAGCATGCATTGCAGAACAAGCTGTGTGCACCATGGAACAGCGCCAGTCAGCAGGGAACTGAGACAACAGCCTTGTCTGACTCCACCCACAGCTGGAACACCAAGGGGGGGGGGGACTGAATCCACAAAAATCATCTTCAAAAACCTCTGCTGTTGTTACATACAACTACCCTGCAGCTATGCTACCATACACAGCAACCCCATACTGATACCAAAAGTCGCCCCCACTCATCACCAATCAGTAGAGCTGCACGATTCTGGATAAAAAGAATCGCCATTTTTTTTTTTTTTAGAAGAAAGATCACAATTTTCTCACGATTTTCGGCATAGCATCATCTTTTACATTAAACAAAAAAATTGAGCTAACTTCATGGTTTCATTTTTTTTTTTTTTTCATTTAAGTGTATTTTTCCCAAAAAAAAACTGCGTTTGAAAGACTTCTGCGCAAATACAGTGTGACATAAAAGATTGCAACGATCGCCATTTTATTCTATAGGGTCTCTGCTAATATATATATATTTATTATTTGGGGGTTCCAAGTAATTTTCTAGCAAAAATTACTGATTTTAATTTGTAAACAAGTGTCAGAAATAGGTTTAGTCTTTAAGAGGTTGAACTGCCCTCACTTACAGACGGAAGTTCATTCCTTTGATCTAAAAGAACAAAATGATACATAGTGAAACATTGTGCCTATAGTTATCTAGCAGCCTTAATAATGGTGATAAACATTTGCTGGAGGCTCTTTTTTTTCTGGACAGCTGTGAGTGAGCAGAGAACGGCTCTGTAAGAATCCAGGAAATGCCGTTTTAAGATCCTAAGGGAGGGTAAATCGAGATCGCAATTTTTTTAACTATTAATCGTGGAGCTCCTATATATATATATATATATATATATATATATATATATATATATATATATATATATATATATATATATATATATATATATATATATATATATTGCAATATTTACATTTTTGGTAAACTCATTCAATGAATCCAAGCGGAGATAACATGCGCTGCATTGATGCATTCACACAGTTTCGCACTAACTACCAGCCATGGGTCCTTACATTTAAAGAGCACCTGTCATTTCAGATCCATCATGGCAGCGCCTGTTCCGAGGCCATCCACTCACCTGCTGCCGCCACTTCCCTCTCCTTGTTGTGTCCCTGCAGCATCATCAGCCGTCACATTAAAGTGAATGGAACTGTCGGTGAGTCCACAGCGGAGAAGCTGCTGCGGGACAGAGATAACAGTTGCGCTTTAAAAATGATTTAAATAAAGCCTTTCTACTAGTGATTTAAATCAAATCCACCATGCCTGTAAGTGTTACTGAATTGTTGAAGAGTAAAATCAGGTCTCCTGCCCTGCCAGACATGACTGTGCAGCAGAGCAGTGTAAATCTCAGGACTGAAGGCAGGGCTCGACAAACCCCGGGCGCCAGGTTGCATTGGCGACTAGAATTAGCGGCCTGGCACCAGGGGGCCTTTCACCAGGCATCCCAGGTCTCCTGCGAGGTGCAGGAGTCTCCCGCATGCGGACTGCAGCTGTGACGTAACGGAGCCGATGCTTCCTGTGTAGTTCCGGCTCTGTCCTGTCACAAGTGGAGTGATATCAAATGCACTCTGCCTGTGACAGAGAGCTACAGGAGGCATCGGCTCTGTAGGCTTCCTTCAGCGCCGCTCAGTGATCTCTGCCAGCATTTCCCACCAGCCGTACCCACAGCCATACCAGCAAGCAATACCGGGCAGCAGTACCCGCCAGTACCCACCAGCAGTACTAGCCCAGCAGTACTAGCCCAGCAGTACTAGCCCAGCAGTACTAGCCCAGCAGTACTAGCCCAGCAGTACTAGCCCAGCACCACCCACTAGCAGTAAGTCACATGTGCTAAGGGTGCAAATAGCCCCAGCACATAACTGTAAATATCCCAGCATGTGCAGTGTTTCTGACTCCTCCCACCATGACCACTTCAAATCACTGAAGTGGTCATGGTGGAGTGTTCCTTTAGAGCCGGTTCACACTACCACGACCAGAAAGTCGCCCCGTGACTTGAAAGAGACTTGAAAGAGACTTGGAAGAGACTTGAAAGAGACTTGAAAGAGACTTGAAAGAGACTTGAAAGAGACTTGAAAGAGACTTGAAAGAGACTTGAAAGAGACTTGAAAGAGACTTGAAAGAGACTTGAAAGAGACTTGAAAGAGACTTGAAAGAGACTTGAAAGAGACTTGAAAGAGACTTGAAAGAGACTTGAAAGAGACTTGAAAGAGACTTGAAAGAGACTTGAAAGAGACTTGAAAGAGACTTGGAAGAGACTTGGAAGAGACTTGGAAGAGACTTGGAAGAGACTTGGAAGAGACTTGGAAGAGACTTGGAAGAGACTTGGAAGAGACTTGGAAGAGACTTGGAAGAGACTTGGAAGAGACTTGGAAGAGACTTGGAAGAGACTTGGAAGAGACTCGGAAGAGACTCGGAAGAGACAGGCGACTTTGTCTGTGGGGAATGCCTGGCTAATCTCTTTCTTCTTCCTGGAAAGTCTGATAACAAGTCGCTTCAATTAAGATAAGGAGGCGACTCCCATTGAAGTATATGTGACAAGTCGGATCACAGGTCGCCTCAAAGTAGTACAGGACCCTTTTCTGAAGTCGGAGCAACTTCAGTAGTGCCAATTAAGACCGCACTGATTGATTAACATTGCTTTTGTTATGTCAAGCGACCTGGGGCTACACAAGTCGCCTCACAAGTCATGCTAGTGTGAATGGGCTCTTAATATCTCTCAGAAGAAGTAAACAAAAGTACACCCGGATTGAATGCCAGGCAAAATCAGCGGTTCCATAAAAACTGGCCGCCATTAGGCCCGTGTGTATGCCGGTCCGACAGAAGGCATGCAAGAAAAAAAAAAACTGGCTCCTAACTTTAGCTGCCTCCCAGATTTCAAACAAATTGGTCAAGCCCTGACTGAATGGACAGACATACAAATTATTTGGCTGGTAAGATAGCTCCCTTATATGTATTCCACAGATTGCCTGGAGTTTAGCTTCACTGCTTTCCTTCTCCATCCAAAAAAAAAAAAAATAAACTTTGTCTCTCCATGTACTTCTATTGTTGATCATTTCTTCACCATCGTCAGCCGTCTGTCATCATGATCGTCTCTGCAGAGGTCATCGAAAATGTAAAATTGTTGATTAAGAAGCGTAGCAGTTCCTGCACTTTGTACCAAGTCCTTGTGAAATCAGCAGCAGGATATAAACAAGAAGATGTCTGAGGAGGTGAATGAGGGATGAAATCCTCCATGTTTTGGAAATCATTACACTTATTTTGGCCATAGAGACAAAAGAAAGCCATTGCTAGGCAAAACACAATACATGAAACGTGTAATCACTGCGATTGTGTAGAATTCTAACACTCAGTGGAGAATCCTGCGACAGAAAACACGGGTCATCTCACAAAAAGCAGCATGACAGACATAATGTGTTTAGGTTGTATCCGTGCCAAGCTGTCCGAACTGCCAAACTAAATATACAGCTCAAGTGGCGGATCTCAAGATCTCATTTGTAAAGGTTTCTGCAGCAGAAACTGTCTGTACAGCAGGGGCCATCCAATTTTATTGAATACATCAGTTGCAGTTATAAAAATATAAAATCGGACTTCTGGGGTAATGTGGCTGACCTGCCATTGCTAGCATTACGATAGATATACTCTCTCCAGAGCTCTGTATTCCAGCACATTGACCACCACAGCAGCAGCACGGGGGCATTAAGACCGCTATATGCGGTGGGATCCGGAGAGGTGGCCCCAAGGCCGCTATATGCGGTGGGATCCGGAAAGGTGGCCCCAAGGCCGCTATGTGCAGTGGGATTCCGGAGAGGTGGCCCCAAGGCCGCTATGTGCAGTGGGATTCCGGAGAGGTGGCCCCAAGGCCGCTATGTGCGGTGGGATTCCGGAGAGGTGGCCCCAAGGCCACTATATGCGGTGGGATCCGGAGAGGTGGCCCCAAGGCCGCTATATGCGGTGGGATCCGGAGAGGTGGCCCCAAGGCCGCTATATGCAGTGGGAACCGGAGAGGTGGCCCCAAGGCCGCTATATGCGGTGGGATCCGGAGAGGTGGCCCCAAGGCCGCTATATGCGGTGGGATCCGGAGAGGTGGCCCCAAGGCCGCTATATGCGGTGGGATCCGGAGAGGTGGCCCCAAGGCCGCTATGTGCAGTGGGATCCGGAGAGGTGGCCCCAAGGCCGCTATGTGCAGTGGTATCCGGAGAGGTGGCCCCAAGGAGGCTATGTGCAGTGGGATCCGGAGAGGTGGCCCCAAGGCCGCTATATGCAGTGGGCCCTGGAGAGGTGACCAGCTTATTTTGCGTTCACTTACCTGATTTTTCATGAAAAGGTGAACTCACCACTAACTCTTTCACTGCCAGGTCCGATCAGTCGTTATGGACCTGACAGCGGAGGGTTTCACACACACACTCCCGGTGGCTGGGTGTATAACTAACTAGCAGTCTGGCGGCGGACTGCTTTCACACACTCCGGTAATGTGCACCCCCCCCCCCCCCCGAACATAAATCCCAGGCTCCGCTTGCCCATCTGCGGGCCTGGAACTGAGACTGGATTAGCCGGTGCAGCTTGGTAGGAGGGAGGGAGCTGAGCTAAAGCTGGATACGCACTACAGGCATACCCCACCTTTAAGTACACAATGGGACCAGAGCATGCATGTAAAATGAAAATGTACTGAAAGTAAAGCAATACCTTTTTTCATTTCTCAATGCATGTAAATACACTAGCTCCATAGGAAATCTTGGTCAACTTGACATGGCACTGCTCCCAAACCATAGGTGACAAGGACACCAAGCTTGGGGAGCATGTTAAGGGGAACCTGGACTATGACTTTTTTTTTTTTTTTTTTTCCTAAAGCCTGTGGTGTGTGAAACACACTCAAAAGACTTAACACCCGGTGCATAAAAAAGTGCACACACGCAAACGTGAGACACACAAAAAGTGCACAAGGCGTACACATAGCCCTCCTCCGAAGAGGAAGGGCCCTGACCCTGATCCCCTGGGGCGCGAAGCTCCTGACAGGGACTGAGGTACTCACTTAGGTCCGCCCAGCCGAAGCCAGGCAGACCCCGTTCTCCAGGGGGACTGCCGAAACTGCCCACCCCAAGTACTAGGTGGGGCTCCCCCAAAGGGAGACCCCATGAGAGAGGGCGAACTAAGCCAGAAGGCCATATCCACCCCCTCCCAAGACTTCCAGGGCAGGCCCGAGGACCTACGCCATACTCATCGTGCAAGTGATTCAACCAAAAAGGGACAAACGTGACACACGACAAAGAAAAAACAGAGTGAGGAAAGGGAAGTGGAGAAGTGCTGGGTAGTGCCAAAGTGCAGGACCTTGACAGGCCCCCCGGCCAGGAATAAAAAAATTCCTCTGGTGCTGGCCAAAAGGCCCACCCCAAGAGGCAGGTGCTGAAAAAGTGTGATGGTGCAGTGACCAAGGTGCCGAAAAACTCAGGTGAGCTGCCCCTCACCAGTGAGAATTAAGGCACCCCTGGGCTGCCACCCCAGGGGCACGTACACCACGGGCTTTTTCGGTCTCAGCCCATGGCCAGACCCAGTGTAGCCCTTCCTGCCAGGAGGTTAGGAACGTAGACAGCTTAGGGAGAGCTTACCTTCAACTGGGATAAAAATGGCCCCCTTGTCAGCCAAATTCACCCAGGAGGAGAGGCCCTCTCACCACCATCCGCATTCCCACCCATTACATCAAGGAGCAGTACTAACCGGTTGACCACGCCGGCTTTCTCACTCCCTTCAAACTGACAGGGGCGGACCCATTCAAATCAGAAGGCACTGGACCCATCCGGCTTTCTCTGACATGGCTTACTTCCCGGTCCTCCAGTTACGCCCAGAGCGCCCCGGTACCTTTCAGCCCCATGCCGATACTAACCATCAAGGTCCATACCAACTGATAAGAACAGATACTACACTTGATCTTAGCCAAAAGGCCGAAAAGCGAACCTGGACTATGACATGGCAGATTACCTGGCTGGCCACAAATAGGATATGTTGTAGTCCGGGGTCCCCTCTCAGTGCTCCCTAAGTTTGGTATCTCTGTCACTTGGGAGCAGCGCCATGTCAAGCTGACCAAGATTTCCCATAGACGCCAATGTTAAAAACCAGGAGTATTGCAATGCCAAGCTGACCAGGCTGTGTCCGTACTCGCAAGTGTACGTAAAATGGGGTATGCCTGTATACAACTGTTGTTGTTAGATTTCCTTTAGATTTACCTTCAACTATGTAGTGGAAGGGCCGGCCTGATTGCATACAAATTTAAAGTGTTTAGGTTTGACCTCATATTATTCACCTTCTTGTTGCTCACCCAGAAATGATGTCACTTCCGAGTCTCTCTCCCCCCCCCCCCCCCGGTCTCCTCCTCCCCCCGCCCATCAGGCCAGCATGGCTGTAAAATAATCAAATACAGTGCAATCTGCACTGCATTACATTCAGTGGGGCACAGAGGGGACATCTGGAGTATTTTAGTCCCTGGATGTCTCATTAAAGAGAACCTGACACTTTTTGACCTCTATGTGAAGAAAAACAAAAAAGTCAGAGTAAAGAGAAAATTACACCCAAGCACAAAGGCCCCCAAAAAATAAAAAAAGAGACACCCCACCTCTACATATACGCATTTATAAACAAATGCACACATCGGGGAGCCGACGCATGAAGAATCAACACGTTACATGTCCCCGCCCACCCCGGAGTGAGAACAAGATTTCTAGCACCAAACCTCCTCCGTAACACTAAACTTGCTGACCTATAGGGGGCTTTTAAAGTGTCGCCTATAGAAAGTATAGGGTACTGAAGTTTGTCACCATTTCACTGGTGCACACAAATTTAAAAAGTTTGACATGTTGGGTATTTACTCAGTGCAACCTCAACCCCTAAATTTTGCGTTTCCTAGACCTTTGTGGTATTATGTAACAAACAATTGGAACTACCACCATTTTATGCTCTAGGTCAGTGCTGGTGAACCTAGGCAACCCCAGATGTTTTGGATCTACATTTCCCATGATGCTCAGCTACACTACAGAGTGCATGAGCATCATGGGAAATGTAGTTCCAGCACATCTGAGGTGCCAAGGTTTGCCATCACTGGGTTGTCTGCTTTCAGGAACAAAATAATGCTTTGGGTTTTTTTTTTTTTGCAATCTTCAGGCGAAAATTTTTTTTTTTTTTTAAACGTTTGCAATAAAACTGAGAAACTGTTCTGGCAGCGAGAGGGTAAAGTAGTTAAATGGGGCCATCAAAGAAGTTTCTGTACTGTTCACAAAGCATTCATGAAGCACTAAAATGAAAACCAGCACTGAAGGAAACAAAAGAAGGGCTCCCATTCTGATGGCCTATTGAAAATGATAGTTGCCTGGCTGTGTCTGTCATCAATATTTTCTGAGTCAGCGTGAAATCAACCTCCTAATTTGCATATTTGTTCCTGCTGACCGGAAATGCAACCAGAGAATAGAAGAGAGGATCAGATATGGCAACCTCAGTATAGGTATTCCTTCACGCTGAACTTCACTCTCTCAGTCAACGCTAAAGTGTTACTAAACCCAGGAGCCTGCACTCACTACATCCGGTCTCCCCAGGACCCTGCACTCACTACATCCGGTCTCCCCAGGACCCTGCACTCACTACATACGGTCTCCCCAGGACTCTGCATTCACTACATCCGGTCTCCCCAGGACTCTGCACTCACTACATCCGGTCTCCCCAGGACTCTGCACTCACTACATCCGGTCTCCCCAGGACCCTGCAACTCACTACATCCGGTCTCCCCAGGACCCTGCAACTCACTACATCCGGTCTCCCCAGGACCCTGCAACTCACTACATCCGGTCTCCCCAGGACCCTGCACTCACTACATCCGGTCTCCCCAGGACCCTGCACTCACTACATCCGGTCTCCCCAGGACCCTGCACTCACTACATCCGGTCTCCCCAGGACCCTGCACTCACTACATCCTGTCTCCCCAGGACCCTGCACTCACTACATCCGGTCTCCCCAGGACCCTGCACTCACTACATCCGGTCTCCCCAGGACCCTGCACTCACTACATCCGGTCTCCCCAGGACCCTGCACTCACTACATCCGGTCTCCCCAGGACTCTGCACTCACTACATCCGGTCTCCCCAGGACTCTGCACTCACTACATCCGGTCTCCCCAGGACTCTGCACTCACTACATCCGGTCTCCCCAGGACTCTGCACTCACTACATCCGGTCTCCCCAGGACTCTGCACTCACTACATCCGGTCTCCCCAGGACTCTGCACTCACTACATCCGGCCTCCCCAGTGCACTCACTATATCCGGCCTCCCCAGGAGTCTGCATTCACTACATCTGGTCTCCCCAGGACTCTGCATTCACTACATCCGGTCTCCCCAGGAGTCTGCATTCACTATATCTGATCTCCCACAGCACACAGAACATGGAAATTTAATTATTTTAGTAAATATAAACTGCGAAATACCTTTTCTCATCAGCAGTATATAGCAGCAACATCGGTTGTCATTACAAGACAGCCGACCGTCGGCTATGGACGCGGTACCGGGGTGATGCCTCTAGCTGCAGGCACCACTCCAGTACAACACTTCCCCGAAATATCGTCAATATATCGGTAACCTCATGAGCCGATTACGATATATCGGGGAAAGTGCAGATCGGCCCTGCCGATAATCAGTCAGTCTCTACTTTTTACACTGTTTTCCTTTTGTTTGGGTACAGTTTATGGCACCCTATACAGTATTTGGATTGGTATTGTATTGTTCTTCTCATAAACTTGATAAAGAGAATTTCAAAAAATGATTAGAGTTTTTGATTTGTGGTGCTCAGATGCAATGTAGTCCCACTTTAATAAGGTTTATAACAATTTTCTCACATGCAAACATAAGAAATACACCCCATCGCCTCGTAGTACAAAGCAAATGATGAAGAGCAGATCAGCCCCTACCTTGTAATTGCTAGAATTCACCCAGGATGTAGCCAGGCCATCCACTATTTTATCCAGCAGAGTCTGGTCCTGTTCTAGATCCACAGATTTCTGTTTATCCAATAGGTATTCTATCAGGTCTGGTCCCACCTGAAGCCGTTTTCCTACATCCTTCTGCTGGATCTGAGCAAACCAGTATTCCATTCCCTGCTCCATGGCTAGGGGGCGATGTAGCACACGCTAAGAAGTAAAGGCAGTAGTGGGGGGGGGGGTGTCAGGGGATCCGTCAGCAGCTATTTCCTCGTGGACGTCGCTTGTGTAAAAAAGCTTGCGGAGGGCTTGGCCGTCAAAGTTGCAATCCTGGGAATGACAGCAATTCACCATGTGTCTGCTGAGCAGCTGGTGTGATATTAAAAGTCTAATTTAAATATTCAGCAAGAAGGGGAGAGGCACTGTAATGTAAAGCCGCTTGTCCAGAGGTACATAGCTCTGCAGACAGTCCTAAAGAGAGGAGAAAAGTCACAGTTATTAATAGAACCTCGCCATTGTTTTTTTTTATTAACATCTTATCTTATTACAGTCACAATACAGAGAGACACATTATTAAATATTTCTGATATTCTACATTTGTATTACCCCCAAACCTGGAAAACAAATGCAACTTCCACATTATTAATGTAAACGCAACTCATTTTTCAGACCGCATTTTACTAAATCCCACAGCAGATACCAAGGGCTGAGATGAAAACCAAACGTTTTGCAGTGGTTTTGTATTAGAGCTGAATGCAAGATAGAAAAGACACCAATGTAGCTCTGTATTCATTAAAGCGTTTGTTACCCTAGAATAAAAAAAAAAAAACGGATACTTTTCCTCTTAAATCGGTTGTATCCCCCCCCCCCCCCAAAAAAAAAAAAAAAAAAAAAAAAACAACAAACCCTGCAAGACAGTGGCCACCCATACACCGCTGAGGCAGCTGACATCTTCCCTCAGCGTCTCTTCCGGGTTCGGCGGTTCCGGCGCTGTGAGTGACCGGAGCATTTACAAAAAAAAAAAAAAACTAGGCAGTAAAGTTATCACATTTGTGGTTTGAACATCGCTTTCATTTGCAGGCCCGACTTTCGTAGGTGTTTTATTTTGTGCACAAGCTCATGGCGACGGGGGTGCTTTAACACTTTTATTTTTTTTTTCCTATTTATTTTTTATTAAATTTTTTAATTTTAGCAGTTTAAAAAAAAAAAAAAAAAAAAATCTGATCACTTTTAGAGCCGGTTCACACTGGGGCGACTTGTCAGACGACCTGGTCGCCTGCCATAGATTAGCACAGGACCCGTTCTAATAGGAGTGACACAAGTCGCTCCGACTTAGAAAAAGGGTCCGGAGCTTCTTTGGGGCGACCTGGAGCGACCTGCATTGACTTCAATGATATGAAGTCAATGCCGGCCGCTCCGAGGTCGTGGTGCGAGCTGCGCACCACGACTTCACAGGTCGCCCCGGCAAGTCAGGTCGCGCCTGCGTGAACCGACACTTATTGCTGTCACAAGCAATATAAACATCCCTTGTGACAATAATAGGCAGTGACAGGTACTCTTTATGGAGGGATCGGGGGTCTAAAAGACCCCAAACCCCTCCTCTGCACTTCAATGAATTCAAAATGCCGAAATCTGCATTTTTGAACACTGTCACTTTTTTTAAAATTGGCGCCTTTAGCCGCCGAGTAACCCGGACGTCATCACGCCACTTCCAGGTTACGTCATCGGAGACCCAATCGAAGCTGAATCCGGCTTTGATCTGGACTCCAACCAGCCGGCGGACGGGAGACCCAGGCAGAGCGGCGGAAGGGGGCGGGGCATCCCCTCCCGCTCGCTGGGGTAACGGCCAAGCAGCTCCCGACCCGCATCGTCTTACCACCTGAAAGCCGACTACCGGTTCTAAAAAAAAAAAATGGTACCAGGATGATGCTTCTAGCTGCAGGCATCACCTCGGTACAACCACTTCTCCAAGCTGACGTAGAGTTACGCCTGTTTGCGGGAAGTGGTTAAAGCACGTTACAGGCGGTCCCCGGGTTAACAACCAGATGGGGTCTGTAGGTCTGTTCTTAAGCTGAATTTTTTTAAGTCGGAACAGGTACATTTTTTAAGTGTAGCTCCAGCCAAATAAATTATTTTTACTTTTTTTTGGATAGCATAGGGAAGGGTTACCACCCCTGTAATGTTTGTTTTGCTGTCTGTGCCCCTGTTCAGAAGATTTCACCCAACTTTCTGTCCCTAGTAATTTGGATTTTGAAAATTTTGGGTTGTTGTGGAAATGAGGATTGGTGATAAAGCTTTAGTGGAGACACCTTTCTCAACCATGAGAACTCTTACAGGAGTGAATTTCCCTTCCTAGGGGTAGATTTCCTCTCACTTCCTGATGTCTACCTCTGTAAGTAGGAGTGGTTTGTAAGTTGGATGTTTGTAGCCCGGGGACCACCTGTATACAGCACAGTGCTTGTGCTGTGTCATTTGGCCCCCTGTAATAACTAAAAAACCTGGCTGATCCTGCCAGTTTCTACCCTCCCCCCTGTAAACTGACCACAGTGTATCATGGCTGCTGAGCCCTGACACGGTGGTCAGTTTACGTGCCTCCATCATCTGCAGCCCTGCACTGTTCTCTCCCCCCTCCTCTCCCTGCTTGTATCGGTGCTCGCCCCTCCACTCCTGCTGCTCTCATATTATAAAAAAAATTCTTATCCACTCTGTAATATAACACTTAGTGCTCCTGTGCATGTGTTATAGAAAAAAAAATATGGCAATCTGTACCTATATCAGAGCGGCTCCCAGTGATCACGTGACTGCTCAGCGCTCTCTCCTCCTCCTCCTCCTCCCCAGCTGATGTCAGCAGCAGTGCTCAGGCCCGCCCACTGGAGCTGTCAGCCGGGCAGAGAAGAGAGCAGAGGTGTCAGCTGAGCTCCGGGAGCCACTTTGATTTAGGTACAGATTGGGATAATTTTTCAATGAGACCGGCACAGGAGCACTTTGTGTTATAGTACAGAGTGGATTCGATGATTTCATAGTAGTGGCTTAACTACCACTTTAAAAAACTATATTACCAAAAGTATTGGGACGCCTGCCTTTACACACACATGAACTTTAATGGCATCCCAGTCTTAGTCCGTAGGGTTCAATATTGAGTTGGCCCACCCTTTGCAGCTATAACAGCTTCAACTGTTCTGGGAAGGCCGTCCACAAGGTTTAGGAGTGTGTCTATGGGAATGTTTCACCATTCTTCCAGAAACGCATTTGTGAGGTCAGGCACTGATGTTGGACGAGGAGACCTGGCTGCAAAGGGTGGGTCAACTCAATATTGAACCTTACGGACTAAGACTGGGATGCCATCAAAGTTCAAGTGCGGGTAAAGGCAGGCGTCCCAATACTTTTGGTAATATAGTGTACTTTTTTGCAAATTTTAAATACATTTTAAAGAGTGACTCCACTTTTGTTGAGGAAAGAGCAGCAGTGAGCAGTCTTTTTAACAGGAAGTCTCACACTGGATTACTGCACAGATCTGGAAGAAATACACAAAGTTTACCGAGATTCAAGAAGACGACACATGACCGATTAATTTAGACCAGGGGTCTCAAACTGGTGGCCCTCGAGCTGTTATAGAACTACAATTCCCATGAGGCATTGCAATACTGACAGTTACACACACAACTCTTATAGGCAGAGGCATGATGGGACTTGTAGTTCCGTAGCAGCTGAAGGGCCACCAGTTTGAGACACCCCGATTTAGACTATATTTGCTGATGTCAGAGTTCAGAGTGACATGACCGGGCAGTGGGGAGTAAAGTGGGGTACACACTAGTAGAAAATCTGCCGAAAATTCCCGTCTGAGGTAAAATCGTACGATTTTCGGCTAGTGTGTACACAACTTTCAGCAGTCGATGCCGACATTTTCAACGAAAAAAAACGGAGGGACAAACACCAAAATTTTTATCGTCCGTCCCCAGACGATTAATGTGTATGCAGTACGTCTGCGAAAAATCGGATACGAAAGACCGCGCATGATCAGAAGTTGCTGACGACCCGGAAGTCTGGGAACAAATGTCCCAAAAAAAAAAAAATCGGACAAGAAATTTTGTGAACATTTATGCACTGTCAAAAACGGTAATGAATGCTGAGCAAGAGAGAAAAATAAGAGGATATTTCGTCCGATTTCCGTCAAGTGTGTACGGCCCTAAAAGGACAGGCAAGTATGTACTGCTGGTCAAAGAAAGCATTAAAGGGACTCCTAAGCACCAGTTCACTTTAAGTCCAGGAATTTTTCTTTGGCACACGCTGCTGTAAGCCTCTTACCGGTTTAATCAGCCAAAACAAATCAAGTGATTAGCATGGAGTAGACGGCTCCATATTTCCATTAACATCGGTTTTGTAATAAAGACTGTCAACAGACGACAGAACATTGTTCACCCATTACACAGCTCTGCAGCCGCTGTTAGAACCTGCCCTCCTCTAGGACACAGAACAATGGCTCACCACCACGCCGGTATTATAGGCTGGATGTGAAGATTGGAATTTTCATCATACCCCCTCCCTGGCATCAACACACAAAACCAAAACGTCACCTGTACCTGCTCGGTCATGCCGGATCCACGTGGAACTGCACATGGCCAACGCAGTTCACAAAAATAAAGTTTGCTCGACAGCTGTAGATGACAATTACCGACTGCAGTCAGCCCATCGCCAGCCTGAAGCATGATTCATCCAGTGGCCAGGCAGCAGAAAGAGAAATCTTATTTCATTCCGTAATTCTGCACTGGTTTTCAGCTTTTTTTTTTTTAAGCCAACTTCGGACAAAAGCATAAAAAAAAAAAAAAAAAATTTTTGACTTACTGTAAAATTAATTTCTCTGATGTTCATTGACAGACACCGCTGATATTCTTAACCATTGGGTTATACTGCCCCATACAGGAGTAGGGCACTAGGCAGAAAAAAATTGGCTATGCCCATGGGCAGTCCCAAGGGGTATACTCCCATCAACGCCTATCAACTGAGGTAATCCGCCTGTCAATTGTCCACCCCGGGAAAGTGTACAGCGGAGAGGGCTGGAACTAATCGTTCTGCCCACCTTAGAATGCCAGCTACCTCCAGAGCCAACAGGACACTTCTTGTACCCACTTTGTGATTGACATAAGCGCATAATGCATAATACGCATTGGACAACCCTGAACACGATCTGTCCAATAGTCCAGACACAGTCTGATAGCTCGGAGTTCAAAGACATTGATTGGTAGTCTGGACTCTTCCAGCATCCAGATCCCCTGAGCAGAATGTTTGCCAAAGACGCCTCCCCAGCCGGACAGGCTGGCATCCATGGCGACCACTGTCCAATACAAGGGGAGGAACGATTTGCCCAGCTGAAGCGGCGAACGAAGCCACCATATTAGGGACTCCTACGTTCCCCGACTCAGCCGAATCCAATTGTCCAGAATCTTGTCCCATTTAGTCAGAATCTCCCTTGCAGGGACCTCTTATGGAGCTGTGCAAACAGAACCGCCTCAAAAAGGTAGACACCATCAGGCCCAGCACCCGCATACAAGTCCGGAGGGATGACCATCTGCTGGACAGCAAGAGACGAACTGGAGCCTGCAATTTCTGGAGTTTGTTCAGAGGAAGGAGCACTCTGGCTAAGGCTGAGTCCAGAGTCAGGCCCAGATAGTCCAGCCCGTGGACGGAACCATAGCAGACTTCTGAAAATTCAGAATCCAGCTGAACTCCCCTAGAATTCGCATTGTGATCTCCAGGTTTTCCACCAGAGCAGGAGATCATCCAAGTAGCCAAGTACCGCGATCCCCCATCGACGTGACAAGGCTAGAATCGGGGCTTACACTTTTGTGAAGACCCGAGGAGCAGAGGCAAGACTAAAGAGTAATGCCGAAAACTGATACTGCTCCTCTCCCACAACAAAGCGGAGAAAATGCTGATGGCTGGCACATATTGGAATGTTCAGGTAGGCATCCTTGATGTCGATAGAGGTGAGGAAATCCCCCTGACGCAGGGATGCCACCACTGTTCGAATGGACTCCATTCTGAACTTCTGCACCCGCACAAAACAGTTTAATGCCTTGAGGTCATGGACTGGATGCACTTTGGCTTCCTTCCTGGGAACTGTGAACAGGTTTGAGTAAAACCCCTGAAAACGTTCCGGAGTCGGAACCGGGACAATCACCCATGAAGTAACAGGTCTTGTACCGCCCCAAACAGGCCCTGCAAGCGGTCCGGGAACAGGTGCTGGAAGGAAAGAACCTTCCTGGGGGACAAAAAGAGCGAAACTGGATCTTGTAGCCGGAATGAATGACTCCGTGGACCCACTTGTCTTGCACCAGGGCTCTCAAGATGCCAGATTCATTTGGATCCTACCGGGGCGGCCCTGAAAAGCTTTGAGCCCTTGTCAGGCGACCCTGAGGATGGAAAAACTTCTTATGAGCCAAGAAGGAAGGCCCTTAATAATCTGCAGAAGAAAAGTACTCTTCCCCCCGTGAGAGCTTTATTCATGGCATCCAGGGTAGCTTCAAACAGGCGATCTCCTTGAAAAGGAAGATCAGTCAAGATCTTTTTAGAAGTCTGGTCCGCTTACCAGCACTTTAGCCAAAAAACACGCCAAAAGGACCACTGCCAAAACAGAGAGCCGAGCCACTAGGGGAGCTGCATCCAAAGAGGCATCTAAACTGCAGCGCCTGGACCAGCTGGTCCGCCAGTTTGGCAAAGGCAGGGGGAAGCTGTTCTCCCTCCAGGTCACAGTGTAAGAGCTTAGCCCATTCGGTCAGAGTTTGCGACCCCAGGGCAATGGTGAATACCGGCCTCAATGCCTAACCAGTTAGAGTGTACATATTGAGGCCCACAGCCTCCACCTTCCTGTCAGCCAGGTCCTTAAAGGCCAGACTATTCAACCGGAATCATGGTTGCCTTGTTTAATCTGGAAACCGGAGGGTCCACCACCGGTTGAAACGTCCCCTGCTTAAAAAGGGACTCCTCATAGGGGTAACGCCTAGTAAAGCGCCTAGGCACCCCACGGAGACGCTTTGGTCGTCCCCATTTTTTAGTGACAACTCTGTCAAAATAGGCAGGGAAAGGAAATACCTTTGCAGCTTTGGATGGCTTGTGAATGCTAAAGGGAACCCATGCCTCTGTTGCAGCTGTGTCCTCCATCTTCAGGGTCTCACGCACAGATACAATCAGTGCATCCACCAGCGCCTTTTACTGCGCAGTTGCAGACGTGAGGATTCTGGGCGTGAGGTTGAAGACCCAGCAGGGTGACCCACGTCCGAGGCGGCCAAATCAGATTTAGGATCTGATGAAACATATAAGGGAGGGAAAGGTGGGGGTGCTTTTTGCCAGCCCGTTTCCCGAAAGCCACCTCCACCCAGGACACAAAGGAATCCAGGACCGCCGTCAGTGCATTGATGGATGGTCGGGACCCAGAGGACCTCGCAGCCTCAGAGAGGGGGATCAAGTGGAGAGACTCCATGAGTCACCAGGGGGACCCCACAAAAAGTGTAAAACACTGCAAAGGAACAACACCCACTGAGCTGGCAGCACCACCCGGTCGCCAGGCACAAGCACTAAGCAATCCTCAGCAGAGAGGGAGAGGACCCTACCAGACTCACCACCCAGCAAAAACAGGCACCCTCAGCCACCAGGATAATCTGTACTACACTTGCGGCGATCAGGAAGTAAAAGGATCAAGGAGTCAGCACCAGGGGCTCCCACCGCCGAAATCGCCCCCCCACAGGGCTCCACTGTTATGGCCGCCGCTATTTTCAATGGCAAACCAAAGCAAAATGGCTGCCGGACTACACAAACATGGCCGCCGTTTATAGAAACACACAGGCTACAACAAAATGGCGGCTCTGCACGGCACCAGGAGGCTTGCAAGGACCCAGGCCTCAAGGACAGATCCAAGCAGGACGGGGGGTACTGGTAGGAGCCCCCACCAGGTTCAACCCACCCCCAGATAATAGATTGTACGGTCACCGATCGCTCAGTTCTCAGGGTAGAGCCATTGGGGGGGGGGAACAGATGCTACATCTACATAGGCGAGTATAAGTTTTTTTTTTTTTTTTTTTTTGAAATCCTGCATTTCTCTTTTAAAGAATTCCAGGCTATGAACTCTACTATAAGTTGGTGAGTTAGCAATAGCTAGCTCCACCTTTTGCAACATGTCACATGATCGCATCATTCATTCACAGAGATCTGTGATGGAATGAACTACAAGTCCTGTCTGCCACCTCAGCAGTTAAGACTTGCAGTTCTCAATGAAATACAAGCATAGTCCACTGACACTTCCACCAGCTCTCCAACAAAGTCCATACTGGGGTATAGGCAGGGAGCTGTAGGAAGAGTCTGCAGGAATCTGGCAAAGCATTGCACATGTGATCCACTGGCTTTGGGTGCAATGCTCTGCAGCTGCCTGTGAAAACAAAAATTATAAATGCACTTTTCCCCTGTAAAAGTATATGCATTTTTTTTTTTAAAAAAAGGTGAACTTAGCCTTTAACTGTGCTTTTTCACACCGGAAAAGAACTAGGGAGAATAGAAAATAAGACAAGAGAATTGAATAAACAAAGGTAGGGTGAGGCAGGCAGATCCCTCATTAAGTTTGGGGAACTTGACAATGGGGAGAACCAGGAAGTCATGAATAGTGTCACCCAGAGGCGTAACTAGAACCTTCAGGGCCCCGATGCAAGAAACCATGAAGGGCCCCCCAGTCCCCTGGCCGGGGCCCTTCCCTTCAAGCCCGGGGCTCTTCCCACTAATCCTGAGGCGCTTTACTATCGTTGCATGGCCTTTTATTATGGTCCCGCAGCAGGATCCTTTCACAAGTTCTGCAGTGGGCCCCCTTCCTGCAATCTTGGGGCCTCCCCACAGTGGTGCAATGCCAGGGCCCGGTCGCAAGTGTGACCTTTGAGATCCTGGAAGTTCACCCACTGGTTTGCTACCGGGCCCCCTGGAGCATGGGGCCCGGTAGCAATTGCAACCCCTGCAACCCCTGTAGTTACGCCCCTGGTGTCACCCATCAGAGATAGAGCGATGTCTTGCTCATCCAACCAGTAAGAGAACAACCTGTGCAAAAGGCTGAGTACTTTTCTGTCCTTTCTTATCTAACAATTCTATTGCTGGTGACAGATCCCAAGTGTGACATGGGTCCTAGTGCAGATTAGTTCAGGGTTGGGTGATGGGTTAATATTGTAAAATGTACACTTGTCCTGTTAAGCCATAAATGATCAGTTTGCCTGAGCCTACATGTTTATGATAGGGATCAGGGTGGGGGGAGGAAGATGCCTGTAGATGCTTCCAGCACTGATTTATCAATGAGAAAACCAAAAGCAGCTGGAGGAGAACTTTTACCTTTCCTGACTCCTCCTGTTTTCCACTGTCTGCAGGACTGGTAAACATTAACCCCTTTCCGCTGGCCCTTTAAAGCGTAACTCCACTTTTGTTGAGGAAAAAAAAAAACATTCCCCTCTGGGTGATCTCTGTACATTGCAGGGATTGTAACAAACTTTGTTGCAGATTCCGACCTTTTGTTATTCTGAAGAAATCATTGTTTGTTCCTGTGCTGAGTGGGTCTAATGGGAGTGGTTTCATAATTATCTATCAGCTGTGGCAGCTGCAGGGCTCTAATGAGGAAATCTGCTGGGCCTGCATCCCTTCAGCCATGTTCCTATTGGGAGTGTCTCGCCATTTTTGTTGCAGGGGATGCCAGAAATCTGACTTGTATCTTAAGCAGACTTCTGGGAAAATCGGTGAGCCAATCACACAAGCAGGGAATTATGTTTCTGGGGGTGTGGTCAGTATACATTCTGTATACAGAACAGCTCCAGGTGGCCATATTGCATTGCAATTTCAGAAAATGACAACAGCTGCAGATTGAAAAGGAAAGGTAATTTTTTAAAAACATTCAATTACAATATTGTGTCGCAATTCTATACGCTATATTGTTTTTTCTGTATTTGCTATTTTTTTTCCCCCACAAAAGTGGAGTTACCCTTTAGGCCCCTTTCACACACTCTGTCAGTTAGACGGAGTCCGTTTTTCTCAGCGGGGGATCGAGCCGCCGATCCCCCGCTGAGCAGCAGGAGGACAGCTGTGTCTCTGCGCTGTGTGCGGAGACACAGCTGTCAGTTCCCCATGCATCTCTATGGGGGAAATTGGGTGAGAACGGACCGTCAGTCCGTTCTCTACCGATCCCATCCGATCCGATGGACGGATGGAAAATAGGGTTTCCATCCGTCCAGATTTGACGGATCGGATGTCAGCGGGCATGTCTCCGCTGACATCCGATCCCCCATAGAGATGCATGGGGGGACCGTTCAGATCCGCCAAAAAAAACGGACAGGCGGATCTGAACGGTCCGCCTGTGTGAAAGGGGCCTTAAGGAGATTGTAATGCCAGATGCTTTCCTGATCATGTGATTACTGTGATTGGCTGTCACAGTGATCACATGGCCTAGAGCCTGTCCTACTGGCTCCTGATTGCATCTACTGTATGTGTGATATAATGCCCACATCTGTGCATGAAGCCAGCGTGAAGAAGGTAAAGCGGAGCTTCACCCCAACATCCATGTCCTTACTGGTAGCTAAAACCTGTGTCTATAAATTTTAATTATTTTTTTTATTTTTTTGTCCAAGTACTTTTTTTTTTTTTTTTAATTCCTGCACTTCCAGGCTTATCACATCAGCGAGGTACATAATTACCCGTCTCCCGTTGGCTCTTGAGATATCACTAAATATAACTGCGCTACAGTCATAAAAAAACAGCTGTAAGCACCACAACAATGTTGTAAAAGGACTGAAAAAAGAGGTAAAAAAAAAGTGCTGCGCTGCTAAGCAACAAGCTCCTAATGAAATAATAGTGTTGCATATAATCATATACAATTGTGTATATAAAGATATCGATATCCATAAAGTGCAAAGAATTGTGCAAAATATGCAAAATGGCAAATGTGAAAAGTAAACTTCAAATAAAGTCCAAAAATGTGCAATACAAATAAATGTACAGTGTGACAATAGTGGAAATTAATCAATTCCATCAAACAATTTAAAAACGCAGAAAAGGATAAAAAAAAGTCCTCAATCTTCTAAAAAAAAAAAAAAAAATAACGTATAAGAGATTGCTCTCAATGGCGACCCTGATGATGGTGCCACATCCCAAAGGTACGCAAATGCAGAAATAGGGGGTTCTCCTATGGTGGGACTTTTCAGGCACTCTAGTAAAAATACAATAGTATAGTATAATACAAAATTAATTTTATTGAAAAGAGAAGTTCATACATTCTGTATTTTCACTAGAGTGCCTGAAAAGTCCCACCATAGGGGAACCCTCTTTTTCTGCAAAAAAAAAAAAAAAGGGGGGGTGCTCCGAGATATAAAGTCCATATCTGATCAAAGGAAGGACTTCACGTGTTGAGAAACAGGGAATTATCACCCTAAGTGCGACCATCACCAGAATGAAGAGTCAGGAGCGCTTACCAAAATATGTGGACTCTAAAACCAAAAGGCAATCAGTCATTCAAACAGGAACCGCTAAGAATAGACGATTAGGATGGGAGAGTACCACTTACTGGCTGAAAAAATGTATGCAAAAGCGAAATGGCCGGGCAGCAATCAACGTCTGGGTACCACAGTTCCTTTAAGCCTATCAAAAGACTTGAGGAGACGGTGACAACTATTGTGAGAACATTGCACTACAAGTGGCACCACTTCCTGTGCAGCACGTTTTTTCCTTTTTTTTTTTCAGTTTTGAGATATCAGTTTTATAAATCGCAGGAGTCAATGGGCATTCTCCGCTGCTGGCATCGCATTATTTCAAAACCAGAAATGACGCAATTCCAGGTGTCCTTTTTCTTCCGTCGACACTGCCATTGCTATGGCAACTTGCGTCAACACTGTGCAGCGCACAGTGTTGTTACTGTGCATGCGTGAGACCGAGATCAGGCTCAGGTAAGTATTTAGGGGGTACATAAAGTTTTTTTGGTGCAAAGCACCCGTAACCTGCGCTCAGAGTGGTGTAGACTTTAGTTCACCTTATGGTCTTTCGACTATTTCTGTAGCTGTGGACACACGACAACCCAAAGAAATGCTATGGCCTTGCTGCCCCTTACACGACCAGGGAAGTCTGGAAACACTGTAACAACAAACAAACACAAGGGCGCACCGGCCTAGTGCATGATCATTTAGATGGTTTATTTAAAAATAAGGATTAAAAATACTCACAAACGAGTTCTTGTTAAAAGCATGTCACAAAAGGAACGCAGTCCTCAGTAAAGGTATCCGAGGGCGAGTTTTCCCTTAGATTCTTGAGGGCTAACGCGTTTCGAGGCCTAGCCTCTTCCTCAGAGCCTAAACCATCTAAATGATAAAGCACTAGGCCGCTGCGCCCTTGTGTTTGTTTGTTGTTAAAGTATTTAGGGGGGGCTGGGGGCTGCATCCAAAATGTTTTTTTTAAGATTAAACACCTTTCACCTTTACCACCACTTTAAGGGCTCATTGAGGCGGGCGCTGAGGCCAGTCCTTCATACCGAGCTGTTTTTTGCTGTGTCTGCATCCACCTGTGAGAATTTGAGGAGATAGTGCATGGATCCGTCCACCTGCCTGCAGGTCAAGTTTTGACATGAGATTGTGTTTGTGCAATGGCTGGGTCTCCATCCATTACTATGAGCTGCCTGCACGCAGTTCCGAGGTGGATGCAGGCACAGCAAAAAGTGGCTCAGCACAGAGGACGGGTCTCAGTAGCTGTCTGAATGAACAGTCACAGACTAAAAATTGAAAAAATAAGGAAGGCCATAGACGCTGCGGTTGCAGAGACACAGTTGCATGTCAAAATTTGAGGAGATAGTGCATGGATCCATGCACCCGCACCTGCCTGCAGGTCAAGTTTTGACATGAGATTGTGTTTGTGCAATGGCTGGGTCTCCATCCATTACTATGAGCTGCCTGCACGCAGTTCCGAGGTGGATGCAGGTACAGCAAAAAGTGGCTCAGCACAGAGGACGGGTCTCAGCAGCTGTCTGAATGAACCCTCACAGACTAAAAAGGGAGGAAATATGGAAGGTCATAGATCATGTAAATTTTATTTCCTTCAACTATGGGTTGAAAAAAATAAAATAAATAATTTGCTTGATTACCCCATCAACACATTCAGTGTTGATGGGGGGAATCCCTCCTGCTGCACTATTGTATTTGGACAGCGGGAGGTTTCCCCCACCGTCAGAATACAATGATATAGTCACCGGCAGCAATCGCATGAAAAAAAACCCAGACAGGCTGGTTGTACTGAAGTCAATCAATAGACAGACTTCAGTAAAACCAAATGGGAAAAAAGCGGAGCACTGAGAAAGGGGATGAGGAACTGGTGTTGGTGAAATAATGGCTCAATAATGGCCTGTACTGACATGGCTGCCATACAGCCAGGAAAAATCACGCACGCTCCCAATGCGTGCTACGCCCCCGTCGTCACTTGCTGTACAACATCTAAGCTGTCCCTGGAGTGTCAGCATGAAGCTTTCCATCCAGGCTGGAGAGCGCTGTTGGATGGATCCACGGCGCGACCCTCTGTGAGGTTGCACACAGACCTACAGCGGGACCGATCGAAGGGTGCAGCAGGACGCAGATATTGATATGCCTTGCTCAAGATTTTAAACATTTAAGTTGTTAACCTCCAGATTAAACATATTACCTATATACTACACCTAGTAGGTGCCCCTTTCTTCTTCTCTGCAGTAGAACCAGCCTGACCATAGATTGATGGAAATTCAAATTAATGGATGAAACTGATTAATTTGTGGCTGGCTTAAAGTGATATTAAAGTCTCTTATAAATAAAATAAACAAACATGTCATACTACTTGCTCTGTGTAAGGGTTTTGCACAGAGCAGTACCGATTCTCCCCTTCTCGGGTCCCCCATCGGCGCTCCTGGCCCCTCCCTCCTGCACAGAGCAGCACCGATCCTCCTCTCCCCAGGTCCCCCGCCGGTGCTCCTGGCCCCTCCCTCCTGCACAGAGCAGCACCGATCCTCCTCTCCCCAGGTCCCCCCCCCCTGGCGCTCCTGGCCCCTCCCTCCTGCACAGAGCAGCACCGATCCTCCTCTCCCCAGGTTCCCCGCCGGCGCTCCTGGCCCCTCCCTCCTGCACAGAGCAGCACCGATCCTCCTCTCCCCATGACCCCCACCGGCGTTCCTGGCCCCTCCCTCCTGCACAGAGCAGCACCGATCCTCCTCTCCCCAGGTTCCCCCGCTGGCGCTCCTGGCCCCTCCCTCCTGCACAGAGCAGCACCGATCCTCCTCTCCCCAGGTTCCCCGCCGGCGCTCCTGGTCCCTCCCTTCTGTACAGAGCAACGCTGATCCTCCTCTTCTCGTGTCCCCCTCTGGCGCTCCTGGCCCCTCCCTCCTGCCAAGTGCCCCCAGAGCAAGCAGCTTGCAATGGGGGAAGCAGCTGTGTGTGTCCATTTACACACAGAGCTACAGCTTGGTCCTGCCCCCCCCCCCTTCTCTTGATTAGCTCAATGGCTCTCGCTGCTGTCTCAGCCAATGAGGAGGCAGAGTCAGTCCCCGGAGAGCAGAGGCACTTGTGCACATCGCTAGATTGCGATGGGGCTTGGGTAAGTATTAGGGGAGCTGCTGCACACTGAAGGTTATCTTCATGCATAGAATGCATTTGGCCCCTTTTACACGGGCTTTCCGATCAGGTCCCTGTCAGTTCTTCAGGGGGACCTGATCGGATGCTCCGTGCACCCCTCTGAGATAGCGGATGTCAGCGGTGACATGTCTGCTGACACCCACTACTATCCGATCCGGTCTGTGAAATCCAGACGGATGGAAACCCTATGTTCCACCCGTCTGCAGGATCGGATCGAATGAAAACAGACAGGAGGTCCATTTTTATCCGATCTCCCATAGTGGAGAGCGGGGATCTGACAGCTCTGTCTCTGCAAAGTAAGCGGAGACTGAGCTGTCATCTGCCTGCTCAGCAGGGATCGGCGGATCGGTCCCCTGCTGAGCAAAGCTGAGTCCGTGGGACAGAAAGCCTGTGTGAAAGGCCCTCTAAGGTAAAAGACCTTGAGCCTTTAGAACCACTTTAACAAAAGCTCATTGTTCAGGTTTACATGCACTCCAAGAGGAAAGTGTGGTACTTATTAAGAACACATGCAGCTCTGCAGATCCATATCAAACAATGCAGATTGAGAAGATCATGGGCGCATGGTAATAAGTGGAGCATATATATGCAACACAGAACACTGTATACGAAGCCTGTATATAGAGTGAAGAGCTACACACCCACAGCCAGGCTCGTGATGAGATTACATGATGCCTGGGCTCGCCGGTCTTCAGATGCCATTCATTTCAGCACCTGTAAAAAAGAAAGAAAAAAATTGCAACCGCACTCATCTAACCAGAGATTACCATATAAATGGGTGTCAAGCAGATCAGCAAATACCTCAACGTCTGGAGAAATGTTCCAAACAATGCAGACTGTCCTGAGAAGCAGATTGGCAGTCTTCCGCACGGCATGAAGCTGCAGAACAGCTACACCCTTGCATCAACTCTGCTAATTAACCCATTTCAAGAGACACAGATGGAAGAGGTGTCGGAGATTCTTCGGAATGACGGCTAGGAAGCCCCAGAGGAGGCTTGTCAGACACAACCCCCCGAGGCCAATCGCTGCTAGAGTCTGTGAAATCAGCTTCTGTTCACATGGGAGGATCCCGACACCACAATTTGGGTATAAAGAACAAAGACGCTTGAAAATTCCACTCAATGGAAAGCTTGTATCTGTCAAATCTACCAAACAGGGAGCTACCCGGGAAAACGTGATTCACAGGGACTGCTCCCTTTCCTCCAAACCCCCCCCCCTTCAGATAAAAAGAAACTGGATTCGGCTCAGGGATGGACAAGGACACCGGATGTTCAGCATGGCGTGGACAAGAGACTCTGTGCTGCAAAGTATGCCAGTCACCCAGGAGTCAAACAGGAGGCTCTGTGTTCTACCAGTCAGAGGTCTGGTCTGCCATTTGTAGAACTCTGAACCAATACAAATCCTAATTATCAATCACACAATGACCAAAATTTAAATAGAAGAACTGTAGAGCTGTACAGCCATTATAAAGAATCGGCTCAGCACACGTTCCCAACCTCGCTGGAATGTAACCTGAGCTCTGACCGAAAATTATATCAGAAATCCATACACCTGTCCCCTAATCTGCCTTAAAGGATAACTCTTTTGTGGGAAAAAACATCCAAAAAAAAAAAAAAAATATCCAGATGTAGATATAGAGAGAGAAAGAGAGAACTATATATATTATATATATATATTATATATATATATATATATATATATATATATATATATATATATATATATATATATATATATATATATATATTAGGGCTGCACGATATTGGAAAAAAGTACATTGTGATATTTTTTTTCCCAACGATATATATTGCGATATTGAGAGAGCCATCAATCCAGGCTAAATACTGGGTTAATGTTACTGTAGGGATTCAGTGCAGAAGCCTTCTTCTGATTGTACTACAGGGCAAGCCAGGGTTAATGTTACTGTAGTTGGATTTGGGAAGTAGTGCAGCAGAGGCAGCCTTCTTCTAAATGTCATTGCAGTTGCACCATACAGGGCAGGCCAGGGTTAATGGTAATGTAGGGAACTGCAGGTTAATAAGATGATCATGACACTGTGTGTGACTATGCTGTGGAACTAGAAGAATACAGCCCGACAATGCCGACATCCGTCCCGCATGTTAAGTCCGTCCTGCAGCTCTCCTGACCGAGCGGTGAGCGCGGCACAGCGAACCAATCACGTCGTGAGTAGCGGCACAGCGAACCAATTAGGTGTGCAGGCACGCGTGATTGGTTCCCTTTGCCGCTGCTCACCGCTCAGTCAGGAGAGCTGCAGGACGGACTTAACATGCGGGACGGTCGGGCTGTATTCTTCTACCTTCCTTCACTGTGAGTCCCCAATATCGGATGATCCGGCGATGTGACTATCGCCCACTCCTGCAGCACGATATTCAATGTTACATTGAATATTGTTCAGCCCTAATAATATATATATATATATATTAATTATACAATTGCAACATAAGTGATATTGTAATTAGAAATCCACCAAATGGAAATTTTGGAGGCGAAACCGAAAACTTTTAAAAAAGTGTACATATTTGTTTTATATATTACTGCATTATATTCCACTTTTTAATTAGGATCAATAATTTAAATTAATATCACTTTATTGTCAGCAATTATTGGTACCTTTAGCACAAGAAAGGCTCAAGAAAAATGCATACTTTTAAATTCGCGGGTAAAAACATCCAATAAAAAAAAAGAATAAGTATATTTTAATTGGTTTGCGCAAAAGTTATCGCGTCTACAAACTACGGGAAAGATTTATGTCATTTTTATTGTTTTTTTTTTTTTTACTAGTAATGGTGGCGATCTGTGATTTGTAGCGGGACTGCGACATTGTGGCAGACAGATCGGACCCCTAACTGACATTTATGACACTTTTGGGGGGACCAGTGACATTACTACAGTAATCAGTGCTAAAAATATGCACTGTTACTGTACGAATGACACTGGCAGGGAAGGGGTTAACACTGTGGGTGATCAAGGGGTTAAATGCCTAGGGGAGTGATTCTAACTGTTGAGGGTGTGGCTTGTGAAATGACCATAGAGACATGTGTTCCTATATAGAAGGATCACAGGTGCTCTGTGATCATTCCAGAGAGAACAACGAATGGCTGTGTTTACAACAGCTGCCCGTCGTCCTCTCTCAGTGGGGAGCGATCGCGGGTGTCAGGCAGCAATCTCAGCTGCCTGCCCGCTGTATCAGCTTCCCCGATGACAAGTGGGGGCGCGCCACCGGCGCATGCTCACCCCTAGTCTCCTGTGCGTGGCCGACGTATAGCTACGTCGGTTTGCCCAGGAGAGGCTGCCTGCCGCAGTATAACTGCGGCGGGCAGGCGTAAAGCAGTTAAAGCGGAGTTCCACCCAAAAGTGGAATTTCCGCTTTAAATAGTCCTAACCCCCTGACATGCCACATTTGGCATGTCATTTTTTTTGGGGGGGGGGGGGGGGGAGCGGGTACCTAGTTTTGACAGGTACCTGCTCCCACTTCCACTCGGGAGCGCCGCGGCACCCTGAGCGGAAGTTCTCCTCTCTCCCTCCCTCCCTGCAATCTTCTGGGACATGTCAGAGGTCCCAGAAGATTGCCGGCCAATCACGACGCATAGCGCAACTCGCGCATGCGCAGAGCATACCCGGCTTTGAGGCCGCAAACTGTCACAGCCGGGTGCCCACATCAGTGATGCCAGCGCCGCAGAGCAGAGAGGGAGACGACGGCGCATCTCTGGACCGTGGGACAGGTGAGTGTGTATTTAGGCTGGAACTCAGCTTTAAGTATTACCTTGGGGAGAAGCAGACTAGAATACTGCAATCACTGAGCAGCAAATTGTATCACCTGTGATGTATTTCAGTTATCTTGCAAATCTGGCCTGTTAGTGGGTCCTGAGGATAGGAATAGGAGTTGAGAAACACTGGCCTAGGACAAAGCCAAGGAGTAACCAATCTAGAAGCTGAAAAAAGAAGCCTCAATGGTTTTGTAGGAACTGAAAAAATTACCTAGAAGAGAAAAAAAAAAATGTCTCGACAGAAAACAAAAAAAGATTTTGCTTCCTTTATGGTAACATGATGTCTGTTCTCCTAAGGACACTAGCAAAGAACTGAGGCATGCTGGGAGCAGGAATGGGCTGTCCTTACAGCTTTGCCAGTGTCCAGATCTCCTGAAAGTGGCAGGTTAACCCAATATTCAAGAATGCTGTCCTGTAATATAAACCTAAGAAATTGGGGTTTCTTCTACTAACCCTCCTTGAGGCTGAATTCACACCTCAGCGTTTTGAATCATGGGCAGATTTGCCGTGATTTGAAAACGCCCACAAAACGCAGAACGCACATTTGAGATTCCATTCATTTTAATGGCAACTCCAACTGTCAAGGTGTGAATGCAGCCTAAAGTGGTTGTAAAGGCTGAAGGATTTTTTTTACCTTCACTCATTTTATTGGTACCCCCCCCCCCCCATACTCCCATGAGCCCCCTCTTGATCCAGCGATGTGCACGGAAGCCTCAGCTGTCCAGGGTCACTCTCCTGGGCTCTCACAGCTGTCAATCAAAGCCAGTAAGCCAATGAGGAGAAGGAGAGCATGGGGTGGGGGACTGAGTCAGAGTTCTGTGTGTCTTATGGATGCATAGGACGGGGCTCGGGAGCGAGCACACACTAGGGATCAGCCGATATATCGAGGGCCGATCTGCACTTTCCCTGATATATCGGAATCAGCCCCTGAGGTTGCCGATATTTCGGAAAGTGCTTGTACCGGAGTGATGCCTGTACCCCGGATATCGGCGTCCATAGCCGATGGTCGGCTGTCTTGTAATGACAACCGATACGGCTGAGAAGCCACTCTGCTGTCATTACAAGGAGCGGGAGGGGACGTCCTTCCTTCCCGCCACCTTCTGCGGCTCGGACGGGTCTCCCGTCCCACCGGGAGACCCGGTCATCCTACCTTCACCGCCGCCGAAGACCCGATCAAAGCCGCATTCGGCTCTGATCGGGTCTCCATGCAAAAACCCGGAAGTGAAGTCATGACCAATTAAAAAAAATGACAGCATTCAAAACAGCCAAACGTGGCGTTTTGAATGCTTTTAAGTGCAGAGGAGGGATTTGGGGGTCTTTTGGACCCCCCAGATCCCTCTACAAGAGTACCTGTAAAAAAAAAAAAAAATATTTTTTTTTAAATGTCCAAAAATATCAGCAGATATCGGCCGATACGATATGCAATGACCAAAATATCGATATCGGCAATAAAAAATGATATTGGTCGATCACTAGCACACACCATTGCCCCGCATAGCAAGTGGCTTGCTATTAGGGGCACTAGTCAAGGAGGAGGAGCCAGGAGCGCCAGCCGGAGACCCAAAAAGAGGAGGATCAGGGCTGCTCTGTGCAAAACCATAACAAAGAGCATGTAAGTATAACAAGTTTGTTTTGGAACCTTTAATATCTCTAAGAAAATTACAGATTTTACACTTGTAAGTGCAGAAATCTGGAGAGTCGGAACACGCTCTCTAACACAAAGTAGTGGACTGACTTCCCCCCTCGCTCCAACACATCCCCCACAGACAGTGCACCAATCAACAATGTTCTCCCTACCTGAGCAGCTCTGTTGGCACACTGTGGAGTAGGTGTGGGGTGGCATGTTGGACCAGGGGTAGGCCAAACTGCTCCTTTGCGTAAGAGAGTGGTTCCACTCACCATGAAATTTCGATTCCCGGGTACTTTTGCTAGCCACGCACTGTTGGGTATGGTTGGGACTTATGGTTCCTTGGCAAATAGAAGACTCCACTTTCCTTTAATATTAGCCCTGAAAATTCCAGTGTATGAGGAAACTGACATGCTTGGATGCTGAGGAGCTGCTGTGAGGTAAGACACCAACCAGATAATTATAGTCTAAACTCTATGCATAAAGATGTCTCCAAGCAAAGTACACTTCTGTCACACAAAAGGTTAAGTGTCAACCTGACATGCTGCCCGAGGATATGCGGCTTGTCGGATCAATACTGATGTGGGCGATTCATCCACAATGAGCAGATGTGCCCACCACCTGTGAGAGCGACTCCTGGAATGTGAGAAGCTTCTACATAACTTTGCAAAACAACGCACCGGAAAAGAGGACATATCTGCATCATAAGGATAACATCAATCGTCTTATGAAGAGGACAGGTAGGAGCTCCTCAAATGGGTACTCTAGAGTGGAGGTCTCCAAACTTTCTAAGAAAAAGACCAGTTTACTATCCTTCAGGTTTTGGGAGGGACGAGCCGTGGTCAGTGAAAGCAAGAAATACCCCATCATTGGTTTTAATGGGAGGAATCGTGCCCCTTGTTGGTATCAGTGGGAGGAATAGTGTCCCATTGATGCTGTCAGTGTCCCATTGTTGGTGTCAGTTGGAGGAGTATTCCCCCAAAGGTCAGATAAAGGCAAGCAAAGGGTCTCCTCTGGCCCCAGGGCCTCCATTTGGAGGCCCCTGCCCTAGGGCCTCAGTTTGGAGACCCCTGCCCTAGGGCCTCAGTTTGGAGACCCCTGCCCTAGGGCCTCAGTTTGGAGACCCCTGCCCTAGGGCCTCAGTTTGGAGACCTCTGCCCTAGGGCCTCAGTTTGGAGACCTCTGCCCTAGGGCCTCAGTTTGGAGACCTCTGCCCTAGGGCCTCAGTTTGGAGACCCCTGCCCTAGGGCCTCAGTTTGGAGACCCCTGCCCTCGGGCCTCAGTTTGGAGACGCCTGCTCTAGGACACTGACCCAATACAAGTCTCCCCTCTCCCAGAGCTCAAGCCAGCCCCTAATCTCCCACAGTGCCTCCCAACCTCCTATAGTGACTCATAGTGCCTCTCAGCTCCTCCTATAGTGTCCCCCGTGCCTCGCAGCTTCCATAGTGTCCCCCAACCTCCCATAATGACCCACAGTACCTCCCATAGTGACCCCCAACCTTCCATAGTGACCCACAGTGCCTCTCAGCTCCTCCTATAGTGTCCCCCAACGCCTCCCAGCTCCCATAGTGTCCCCCAACCTCCCATAGTGACCCACAGTGCCCCCCAAACTCCCACAGCGCCTTGCAGCTCCCATAGTGTTCCCAAACCTCCCATAGTGACCCACAGTGCCTTGCAACTCCCCTAGTGTCCCCCCAACCTCCCATAATGACCAACAGTACCTCCCATAGTGACCTACAGTGCCTCCAAACTCCCATGGTGTCCCCCAACCTTACATAGTGACCCACAGTGCCTATTTTTTTACTACTAATAGCGGCGATCAGCGATTTTTAGCAGGACTGCGACATTGCGGCGGACAGATCGGACCCCTAACTGACATTTTTGACACTTTTTTGGGGGGGGGGGGGGACCAGTGACATTACTGCAGTAATCAGTGCTAAAAATATGCACTGTTACTGTAATGACGACACTGGCAAGGAAGGGGTTAACACTAGGGGCGAGCAAAGGGTTAAATGTGTCTTTAGGGGGTGCTTTCTAACTGTGGGGGGGGTGGGCTTGCTTCATGAACACAGAGACCTGCGTTCCTAAAAAAAAAAAAAAAAAAAAAAAGAAGGACAGCGGTCTGCCATGTTTATAAACGGCAGACACCCGTTCTGTCTCCACGGGGGAGGGGGGGGGGGGGGGAATCGCGGGTGCCCGGCGGCAATCGTGGCCAGCGGACCCGCTAATTGGCTCCCCCTGTGGCCAATAGGTGGGTGCGTTCACGGCTCCGCGAGTACGTCATTTCACCAGACAGAGCCGTCCTACCGCAGTAAAACTACGACGGCTGGATGGCAAATGGTTATAGTGATAATAAAAACCGACCTTTATAATCCTTTACCTACAGGTAAAAGTGCATAACTTTCACTGTTTAGGAGATATTCAGACGGCATGCAGCCAGTGACGTCACCATCGCATGCGCTCTGAAGGTCAGGCTTACCATGCTGGACCTTCAGAGCCTGTGCGGGAGTGACGTCACTGCACCCCTGGCCACTCATAAGCTCCGGTAATACCAGACAATCTTCAAATATGAACGCTGCATACTAATTTACATAGATAAGCCAAAACAGTATGACCACCACCCATAACATGACCACCCACCTAATACTAATCAGGTCAAAGGTAACATCCACATGAATGGGAGGGGCCAAGGTTTCCCAGCAGAACATCGCCCAAACAATCAGTGCCTCCACCGGCTTGCATTCTTCCCATACTGCATCCTGGTGCCATCTCTTCCCCAGGTAAGTGACGCACCCAGACGTCCACATGACGGAAAAGAAAATCTGATTCATCAGACAAGGCCACCTTCCCTCCATTGCGTGGTCCAGTTTTGATGCTCACGTGCCCATTGTAGGCGCTTTTGACTGTGGCTACAGGTCAGCATGGGCACCCTGACTGGCCTGCGTTCACACAGCCCCATACACAACAACCGGCGATGCTCTGTGTGTTCTGACACCTATCAGAACCCGCATTACCTTTTTAAGCAATTTGAGCTCCAGTAGCTCTTCTTTTGGATTGGACTACACAGACCAGCCTTCACTCAATGAGCCTTGGTTCCCCCATGACCCCGTTGCAGGTTTTCCTTCCTTGGACCACTGCAGATCGGGAACATCCCACAAAAGCTGCAGTTTTGAAGTTGCTCAGACCCAGTCGTCCAGCAATTACAGCAATCAAAAGACAAACACAAGGGTGCTCCGGCCTAGCGCATTATCCTCCATAAAGGCTTTATTAGATAAAGAGAAAAATACTCACAAACAAGGTTCTTGGTATGCACAAAATAAAATACGTTGTCGTCTGCGTCAGAAACTGAAGATATACCTAGTCTGACGCGGACAGCAACATATCATTTTGTTATCCACATACCAAGAACTCGTTTGTGAGTATTATTATTATCTTTTTATCTAAAAAAGCCTTTATGGAGGATAATGCGCTAGGCCATGTTGCCCTTGTGTTTGTATTTTGATTGCAGTGATTTTGGATCACCCTGGTCTTGAAGGGGCTACAAGGCCAAAGCATCCAGGAGAAGCCAAGCGCAAGGCCTCTGGTAGCCGCAGGTGTGTGTGGCTCGAGTTGGTCAGCAGGTCATCTCTCAGAGCGCAGAAGATGGATGCACTGCACTATTTTTGGTTTGGTCCGGCCATTACAATTTGGCCCTTGTCAAAGTTGCGCAATTGTCTTGATTGCAGTGGTCCCAGACAACCCTTGGCCTTGAAGGGGCTGCAAGGCCGAAGCATCCAGGAGAAGCCAAGCATAAGGTCTCTGATAGCCACATGTGTGTGGCTCGAGTTGGTCAGAAGGTCACCTCCCAGAGCACAGAAGATGGGTGCATTGCACTATTTTTGGTTTGGTCCAGCCATTACAATTTGGCCCTTGTCAAAGTTGCTCAATTGTCTTGATTGCAGTGGTCCCAGACTACCCTGGTCTTGAAGGGGCCCCAGACTACCCTGGTCTTGAAGGGGCTGCAAGGCCGAAACATCCAGGAGAAGCCAAGGGTAAGGTCTCTGGTAGCCACATGTGTGTGGCTCGAGTTGGTCAGAAGGTCACCTCCCAGAGCACAGAAGATGGGTGCATTGCACTATTTTTGGTTTGGTCCAGCCATTACAATTAGGCCCTTGTCAAAGTTGCTTAAATGGCTTTTAAATGCAGTGGTCCCAGACTACGCTGGCCTTGAAAGGGCTGCAAGGCCGAAGCATCCAGGAGATGCCAAGCGTAAGGTCTCTGGTAGCCGCATGTGTGAGGCTCAAGTTGGTCAGAAGGTCACCTCCCAGAGCACAGAAGATGGGTGCATTGCACTATTTTTGGTTTGGTCCAGCCATTACAATTAGGCCCTTGTCAAAGTTGCTTAAATGGCTTTTAAATGCAGTGGTCCCAGACTACCCTGGTCTTGAAAGGGCTGCAAGGCCGAAGCATCCAGGAGAAGCCAAGTGTAAGGTTTCTGGTAGCCGCATGTGTGTGGCTCGAGTTGGTCAGAAGGTCATCTCTCAGAGCGCAGGAGATAGGTGCACTGCACTATTTTTGGTTTGGTCTTGCCAATATAATTTTGCCCTTGTCAAAGTTGCTCAATGTCTTCTGATTGCAGTGGTCCCAGACTAGCCTGGTCTTGAAGGGGCTGCAAGGCCGAAGCACCCAGGAGAAGCCAAGTGTAAGGTCTCTGGTAGCCGCATGTGTGAGGCTCCAGTTGGTCAGAAGGTCACCTCCCAGAGTGCAGGAGATGGGTGCATTGCACTATTTTTGGTTTGGTCCAGCCATTATAATTTTGCCCTTGTCAAAGTTGCTCAATTGTCTTGATTGCAGTGGTCCCAGACTACCCTGGTCTTGAAGGGGCCCCAGACTACCCTGGTCTTGAAGGGGCTGCAAGGCCGAAACATCCAGGAGAAGCCAAGGGTAAGGTCTCTGGTAGCCGCATGTGTGTGGCTCGAGTTGGTCAGAAGGTCACCTCCCAGAGCGCAGGAGATAGGTGCATTGCACTATTTTTGGTTTGGTCCAGCCATTACAATTTGGCCCTGGTCAAAGTTGCTCAATTCCTTGCACTTGTTTTCTGCTTCAAATTCACCAAACTTCATGGACAACATGTTCACTTGCTGCCTAATATATCGAACTGTAACACAAGATAATCAGTGTTATTCCCTTTACCCCTCAATGGTCATAATGTTATGGCTGATCGGTGTATGTATCAAAAAGAGCAGCATATTCCGCAGTGCCGCCCAGATAGGAAGTAATAAATATATCTCTCTCTTCTCCAGCTACGCCTTCCATTCTATGGTTTCCGAAGACTGCAGCTTTAATGAGCGGAGGTATGACATCATCTCGGCTAATCAATAGGCTTCTTGGCAGAGGACAGTAGAATTGCTTTTAGTTTATAAAAGAGAGATAGACCTTCAGGGCTCCTGCTGCAGAACACTAAGACTCCCTAATTCCCTTCATCATCCTAGAGAAGGCCGGGCAGATCCGGTGCCACACTCAGCCTAAGCCCTGTCCAAATATTAGAGTGTGTAAATACTGGAGAAACATCGACTTTTTAGGTACACATTGTTAAAACCGAAAAAGTTTATTCAAAACAAAACAAAACTCACATCATATAATAAAACCATATAAAATCAGACTAGGGTAATTGAGTATCTGACCAAATATTCAACAAACAAGCGAAATACAAACCCCAGCATGGGAAAAACCAGAAGAAATGTACACAACGCTCTCTTGACCGATCGCACCTTCCTTGTTTCTTTGCAGAACGACCGGCCAAACCCACTTATAAAAACAGCAGTCTTAATCCCCAATTATGGAGACGGCTTTGATCGCAACCTTCCAGCTTTGAGCATTAATGTCTTATTAAAGAACAAGATACGTGAGCCCCGGACATGAAAGTGCTCCATAAACAATCCAGGTTTAATTTCAGGAATTCTCCGCATCTATAGTGACAAGTCATTCATTTCTACACACGAATCACTCCGAAACATCTGACAGGTGGGTTTGCCCAGCCCGTTTTAATGACCGGTAATAAATGTTTGCTACTAAGTGCCCAAAGAAAAGAGTTTTGTTACAAAGTGTCTTCCATCGTCTGTTCTTCTTGTATAACATGACAACCCCATGGATGGGTTTATCCAGACTGTGACAACCCAGAGATAGACAACAAGACCAGTGACCTCCACACAATTCATGGACACAGAATGTGACAACCCAGAGATAGACAACAAGACCTGTGATCTCCACACGATTCATTGACAACCTCATGGATGGGCTTATCCAGACTGTAACAACCCAGAGATAGACAACAAGACCAGTGACCTCCACACGATTCATTGACAACCTCATGGATGAGTTTACCCAGACTGTGACAACCCAAAGATAGGCAACAAGACCTGTGACCTCCACACAATTCATGGACACCCAACTGTGACAACCCAGAGATAGACAACAAGCCCTGTGATCTCCACACAATTCATGGACAACCCCATGGATGGACTTACCCAGACTGTGACAACCCAGAGATGGGCAACAAGCCCCGTGATCTCCACACAATTCATGGACACCCGACTGTGACGACCCAGAGATAGACAAGACCAGTGATCTCCAGACAATTCATGGACACCCCATGGATGGGCTTACCCAGACTGTAACAACCCAGAGATAGACAACAAGCCCTGTGATCTCCACACAATTCATTGACAACCCCATGGATGGGCTTACCCAGACTGTGACAACCCAAAGATAGGCAACAAGACCTGTGACCTCCACACAATTCATGGACACCCCATGGATGGCCTTACCCAAACTGTGACAACCCAGAGATAGACAAGACCCGTGATCTCCACAAGATTCATTGACAACCTCATGGATGGGCTTATCCAGACTGTGACAACCCAGAGATAGACAACAAGCCCTGTGATCTCCACACAATTCATTGACAACCCCATGGATGGACTTACGCAGACTGTGACAACCCAGAGATAGGCAACAAGCCCTGTGATCTCCACACAATTCATGGACACCCAACTGTGACAACCCAGAGATAGACACAATTCATGGACACCCCATGGATGGGCTTACCCAGACTGTAACAACCCAGAGATAGACAACAAGCCCTGTGATCTCCACACGATTCATGGACACCCCCATAACGGGTCAGGAGAGGGGAGACTGGGGCCCCCAATACTATACACTGACAGCACTGAGGTGTTACCTGGAAGACGTTGGTCTGCAGGATAGGACAAGAATAGGCACATATAGCATGGGACCCGGAGCAGTGAGGAGCTCGGCCACATGCTAAACATAGAGATTTCCCCGTGTCCTTGCAGGGCTGTCAGCATTGTTACTATACATAGAGGAGACACTGCTGACCAATACTGCAGAGGACTATGCACAGAGGTGGCTGCAGATAGACAGTGCATGGAGAAGGATGCAGACGGTGAGCTCTACTGACAGAAATACAGCACCATCACCAAATCAGGAGGTGCCCAAACCACCATCCCATCCTTTCATGTCTAATGTGAACTAGAGGAACCTCAGGCTGAGCTGCCCTGTTCCCAGGATATACAGTACCGTGACCGTGCCTCGTACTGTCCAATCATCTGCATCCAGAGTAGAAGCACCCAGGCCAAACCATCCAAGATGTCCAGATTGCTGTCCAGTCCAGAGAGGACAACAAAGTGGCTTAGTGATTAGCAATGTTGCCTTGTAGCTCTCTGTCCTGAGTTTAGGTAACACTGGGCACCATCTGTATTTCTGCCAACATAGGCTTGCCAATCCAGATGGTGAGCCCTTAGGGCCATCCCTAAAGATGCTCACTTTACCATCCCTACAGGGGCCCACAGCTACATACTGTCCCTAAAGGTGCTCACATAGCCATCCCAAGAGTACACACCACCATCTCATCACATGCAAACCCTATAGATGCCAACAGCACCATCCAATAACTACAGGTGCCCAGACTGCCAGCCCCTGAGGTGCACACACTATCATCTCTTCCCTCCAGTCGCCCACACCATTGTCCCGTTCCTACAGGAGGACACAACACAATCTCACCCTTACAGGTGCCCAGACTGCCATCCCTACAGGCGTCCGAAGCTCCATACTGTCCCTAGAGGTTCGCTTACCACCATCCTGTCCTCAAACATCCCACACCAATGTATCCTCAACAGAGGCTCCCACACCACCGTACCATCCACAGAGGGGTCCCCAACAACGTACCGTCCACAGAGGGGTCCCCAACAATGTACCGTCCACAGAGGGGTCCCCAACAACGTACCGTCCACAGAGGGGTCCCCAACAACGTACCGTCCACAGGGGGGCACCCTGTGTACCAGCACCCCCCGGTCTCATCCCTAAAAGCACCCCCAGCTACACACTATCGCTACAATTGCCCTCTCTGCCCTTCCTAGAGTACACACCACCATCTCGTCCCTACAAGCAACAACACCATCTCATCCCTACAGGTGCCCAGGCTGCAATCCTTAGAGGTAACCACACCACCATCCCGTCCACAGAGGCGCCCAAGCTATTGTCTCAGTCACTGAAGCCCCCACATTGCGGTCCCTACAGGTGCCCTCAACACCACCCACTCCACAGGAGGCGCCCTCACCGCCACCCACTCCACGGGACCTGCCCTCAACGCCACCCACTCCACGGGACGTGCCCTCACCGCCACCCACTCCACAGGACGTGCCCTCAACACCACCCACTCCACAGGAGGCGCCCTCACCGCCACCCACTCCACGGGACCTGCCCTCAACACCACCCACTCCACAGGTGGCGCCCTCAACGCCACCCACTCCACGGGACGTGCCCTCAACGCCACCCACTCCACGGGACGTGCCCTCACCGCCACCCACTCCACAGGACGTGCCCTCAACACCACCCACTCCACAGGAGGCGCCCTCACCGCCACCCACTCCACGGGACCTGCCCTCAACACCACCCACTCCACAGGTGGCGCCCTCAACGCCACCCACTCCACGGGACGTGCCCTCACCGCCACCCACTCCACGGGACGTGCCCTCACCGCCACCCACTCCACAGGACGTGCCCTCACCGCCACCCACTCCACGGGACGTGCCCTCACCGCCACCCACTCCACGGGACGTGCCCTCACCGCCACCCACTCCACGGGACGTGCCCTCACCGCCACCCACTCCACGGGACGTGCCCTCACCGCCACCCACTCCACGGGACGTGCCCTCACCGCCACCCACTCCACAAGACGTGCCCTCACCGCCACCATATTCACAAGACGTGCCCTCACCGCCACCCACTCCACAGGACGTGCCCTCACCGCCACCCACTCCACAGGACGTGCCCTCACCGCCACCCACTCCACGAGACGTGCCCTCACCGCCACCCACTCCACGAGACGTGCCCTCACCGCCACCATATTCACAAGACGTGACCTCACCGCCACCCACTCCACAAGACGTGCCCTCACCGCCACCCTCTCCACAGGACGTGCCCTCACCGCCACCCACTCCACAGGACGTGCCCTCACCGCCATCCTCACCACAAGACGTGACCTCACCGCCACCCACTCCACAAGACGTGACCTCACCGCCACCCACTCCACGGGACCTGCCCTCACCACAAGACCTGCCCTCACCGCCACCCTCTCCACAAGACGTGACCTCACCGCCACCCACTCCACGGGACCTGCCCTCACCGCCACCCTCACCACAAGACCTGCCCTCACCGCCACCCTCTCCACAAGACGTGCCCTCACCGCCACCCTCTCCACAAGACGTGACCTCACCGCCACCCACTCCACGGGACCTGCCCTCACCGCCACCCTCACCACAAGACCTGCCCTCACCGCCACCCACTCCACGAGACGTGCCCTCACCGCCACCCACTCCACGAGACGTGCCCTCACCGCCACCCACTCCACGAGACGTGCCCTCACCGCCACCATATTCACAAGACGTGCCCTCACCGCCACCCACTCCACAGGACGTGCCCTCACCGCCACCCACTCCACAGGACGTGCCCTCACCGCCATCCTCACCACAAGACGTGACCTCACCGCCACCCACTCCACAAGACGTGACCTCACCGCCACCCACTCCACGGGACCTGCCCTCACCGCCACCCTCACCACAAGACCTGCCCTCACCGCCACCCTCTCCACAAGACGTGCCCTCACCGCCACCCACTCCACAAGACGTGACCTCACCGCCACCCACTCCACGGGACCTGCCCTCAACGCCACCCACTCCACGGGACCTGCCCTCACCTCCACCCACTCCACAAGACGTGCCCTCACCGCCACCCACTCCACAAGACGTGCCCTCACCGCCACCCTCACCACAGGACGTGCCCTCACCGCCATCCCCTCCAAAGGAGGCGCCCTCACCGCCATCCCCTCCAAAGGAGGCGCCCTCACCACCGGAGGCACCCTTACCACCATCCTCTCCATAGGAGGCACCCTCACCACCATCCCCTCCCCACACACAGACATCATAGAGGTGTTCTTTATTGTGGCCTCTCAATTCTCCATTTACAGCCCTCCATGCAGTCACCCATAGCAACCAGATCCCAGCATGGGGCTGTCCTCTAACCTGAGCTGTGATTGGCTGCCCTGAGTCCCCGCCCTCCCATCCTGCAGAGGTCTGTCATAGGGCTCCGGGGCCTGGTACCAGTCCGGGGTGAAGCGCCCTGTGCTCGGGGCCTCCCTCATTGTACACACTGCACACTCATTGAGGTGCGGCCTTCTCACACAGGCCCGGGCCGTCATTACCTGTCAGGAGTGTCCGGGGAGGCCGCTGGACTTGTCTATAGCCGCCGGCTGTCCCGCCGCTCCTCGCCCCGCCGCATCGCTCCACTCTCTGCTCTGCGCCCGACTCCCCGCCCCGGCCGCTGAAAGGAACAATCAGTGCGCAGGCGCGGTCCTGTCACACCATAGAGAGCGACCCGGGCTAGAGCGGCCGTCACCGCGGCGACCAGCGCCATCTTGTGCGTGACTGCCGCGGCCGCCATGTTTAGTGAGGGCAAACGGGAACACAGTGGTCCCATTGTGGGGGGGAGTATTTCCAGTGTAATGTATAAAGGGTGCACTTTAATCACCACAGGGGACCCCGCCATGTACTCTTCCACTGGAAATCAAACAGTGAGAGAAAATTCAATATTATTAATGCAATTTTCTAAAATACAATCTGTGTTTTCAATTCCTTTTTATGTCTAAGTTCTGCTGATCTCCTGTAGCCACTTTGCAGCCACTTCCTGTCTTCATGAACTCCAGGGATGTCTTTTGGCCTTTCTCATTGGTTTAGGCCTTGTACACACCGCTGGGTGTAGGCTGGTGCAGGTTTCCGCTCAGTCCTGTAGGTGGCGCTGTTCCTGTGTGTGGGTCTGTTAGGGGAATTACCCCCTCAGGGACTTCATCAGTCTCTTAGAGTGTCAGCTGTCCAATTGGATGCTGTGATATTGAGCTACCAGTCGGCCATCTTGGATATGGAACTTATAAAATATGGTGTCCGGGGCTATTCAGGTGTGCCTGGAACCAGTGGTAGGTCAGGGATAGAGACCCTGCTGACTACGGTCGCCATCTGTCCTGGATTCACATCATATGTCTAAGATTCAGTCAGCCTGAAAACCAGACACATTATTCACACCGGACATAGGAATCCTGTATTATGGGGGGCCTCTGTGGTGGGGGCTCCCCAGTATTCTGGGGTATCTGTTGTGGGGGATCCCAAGTATTATGGGTTCTCTGTGGTGAGAGTTCTCCAGTATTATGGGGGGGGGTTCTCTGTCGTGGGGGTTCCCAAGTATTATGGGGGGCCTCTGTGGTGGAGGTTCCCAAGTATTATGGGGCCTCTGTGGTGGGAGTTCCCCAGTATTCTTGGGTTTCTGTGGTGGTGGTTCCCCAGTATTATGGGGTCTCTGTGGTGGGGGTTCCCTAGTATTATGGTGGACTATGTGGTGGGGGTTCCCCAGTATTATGGGGTCTCTGAGGTGGGGGTTCCCAAGTATTATGGGCTCTATGTGGGGGGTTCCCCAGTATTTTGGAGCCTCTGTGGTGGGGGTTCTGTGTGGTGGGGGTTCTCCAGTATTATGGGGGGTTCTCTGTGGTGGGGGTTCCCTAGTATTATGGTGGACTCTGTGGTGGGGGTTCCCAAGTATTATGGGGCCTCTGTGGTGGGGGTTCCCAAGTATTATGGAGTTTCTGTGGTGGGAGTTCCTCAGTATTATGGGGTCTCTGTGGTGGGGGTTCCCCAGTATTATGGGGTCTCTGTGGTGGGGGTTCCCCAGTATTATGGGGTCTCAATGGTGGGAGTTCCCAAGTATTATGGGGCCTCTGTGGTGGGGGTTCCCTAGTATTATGGGGCCTCTGTGGTGGGGGTTCCCAAGTATTATGGAGTTTCTGTGGTGGGAGTTCCTCAGTATTATGGGGTCTCTGTGGTGGGGGTTCCCCAGTATTATGGGGTTTCTGTGGTGAGAGTTCTCCAGTATTATGGGGTCTCAATGGTGGGAGTTCCCAAGTATTATGGGGCCTCTGTGGTGGGAGTTCCCAAGTATTATGGGGCCTCTGTGGTGGGGGTTCCCAAGTATTATGGGGTCTTTGTGGTGGGAGTTTTTCACTATTATGGGGTTCCCAAGTATTATGGGGTCTCTGTGGTGGGGTTCCCAAGTATTATGGGGCCTCTGTGGTGGGGGTTCCCAAGTATTATGGGGTCTCTGTGGTGGGGTTCCCAAGTATTATGGGGTTTCTGTGGTGAGAGTTCTCCAGTATTATGGGGGGCTTCTTTGTGGTGGGGGTTCCCAAGTATTATGGGGTCTCTGTGGTGGGGTTCCCAAGTATTATGGGGTCTCTGTGGTGGGGTTCCCAAGTATTATGGGGTTTCTGTGGTGAGAGTTCTCCAGTATTATGGGGGGCTTCTTTGTGGTGGGGGTTCCCAAGTATTATGGAGTCTCTGTGGTGGGGTTCCCAAGTATTATGGGGCCTCTGTGGTGGGGGTTCCCAAGTATTATGGGGTCTCTATTGTGAGGGTTCCCCAGTAATATGGGGTTACTGTGGTGGGAGTTCTCCAGTATTATGGGGGGTTCTCTGTGCTGGGGGTTCCCCAGTATTATGGGGTCTCTGTGGTGGGGGTTCCCAAGTATTATGGGCTCTTTGTGATAGGGGTTCCCCAGTATTATGGGGCCTCTGTGGTGGGAGTTTTCCAGTATTATGGGGGTTCTGTGTGGTGGGAGTTCTCCAGTATTATGGGGTGGTCTCTGTGGTGGGGGTTCCCAAATATTATAGGGTTTCTGTGGTGGGAGTTCTCCAGTATTATGGGGTCTCTATTGTGAGGGTTCCCCAGTAATATGGGGTTACTGTGGTGGGAGTTCTCCAGTATTATGGGTGGTTCTCTGTGATGGGGGTTCCCCAGTATTATGGGTCCTCTGTGGTGGGGGTTCCCAAGTATTATGGGGTCTCTGTGGTGGGAGTTCCCCAGTATTATGGGGTCTCTGAGGTGGGGTTTCCCAAGTATTATGGGCTCTCTGTGGTGGGGGTTCCCCAGTATTTTGGGGCCTCTGTGGTGGGGGTTCTGTGTGGTGGGAGTTCTCCAGTATTATGGGGGGTTCTCTGTGATGGGGGTTCCCCAGTATTATGGGGTCTCTGTGGTGGGGGTTCCCTAGTATTATGGTGGACTATGTGGTGGGGGTTCCCAAGTATTATGGGGACTCTGTGGTGGGAGTTCCCCAGGATTATGGGGTCTCTGAAGTCGGGGTTCCCAAGCATTATGGACTCTCTATGGTGGGGGTTCCCCAGTATTTTGGGGCCTCTGTGGTGGGGGTTCTGTGTGGTGGGAGTTCTCCAGTATTATGGGGGGTTCTCTGTGATGGGGGTTCCCTAGTATTATGGGATCTCTGTGGTGGTGGTTCCCCAGTATTATGGGTCCTCTGTGGTGGGGGTTCCCAAGTATTATGGGGTCTCTGGTGGGAGTTCCCAAGTATTATGGGGTCTCTGAGGTGGGGGTTCCCAAGTATTATGGGCTCTCTGTGGTGGGGGTTCCCAAGTATTATGGGCTCTCTGTGGTGGGGGTTCCCCAGTATTTTGGGGCCTCTGTGGTGGGTGTTCTGTGTGGTGGGAGTTCTCCAGTATTATGGGGGGTTCTCTGTGATGGGGGTTCCCCAGTATTATGGGGTCTCTGTGGTGGGGGTTCCCAAGTATTATGGGACCTCTGTGGTGGGGGTTCCCTAGTATTATGGGGCCTCTGTGGTGGGGGTTCCCCAGTATTATAGGATCTCTGTGGTGGGGTTTCCCTAGTATTATGGGGTCTCTGCGGTGGGGGTTCCCCAGTATTATGGTGGACCTATGTGGTGGGGGTTCCTCATATATGTAGGTGTCCCCCCGCACTGTTTGTATTTTTCCCCAGTGTCAGTCCCAGTCTCCCCCGGAGGTGATGTCATAGTGACAGACTCCTCCCCGCCTCCTATTATCACACTGACCGAGGATGATGAGGAGAGCAGTCAGTGCCTGGTGGAGGAAGGGGATTGAGCTCAGGTGTGTGGGGGAGGGGCAGTGTACATATATATTGGGGTGAACGGCCGCCGTTGGGTACATCCATCACTAAATATCACCTTCTCATTGTTTTCATATCAGTATGTTTTGAAAGAACAACAGCAAAGTTGCTTTGTGATGTGAACTATATGTACGCATTATACCCATCTATGCAGCAGGTGGCGCTGTAGTATTATAGTGTAAGGTGCATGTAACTCTATTGTAAAATCTATTGTATGGTTAGGTCCATATATATTTGGACACAGGCACAATTTTCATACTTTTGGCTCTGTATTCCACCAGAATAAAAATTTAAACGAAACGATGCAAATGAATGTGAAGTGATGACTTTCAGCTTTAATTCAAGGGGTTGAACATAAATATCAAGTACAAATTTTAGGAACTGAAACCATTTTTTTTACACAGTCCTCCCATTTTCAGGGGCTCAGATGTAATTGGACAAATTAATATAAATAAATGTTCATTTTTTAATATTTTGTTGAGAATCATCAACTGGCAATGACTGCCTGAAGTCTGGAACCCATGGACATTACCAAAGACTGTCTTTCCTCCTTTCTGATGCTTTCTTTGCCAGGCTCTACCTGCAGCTGTCTTCAGTTGTTCTCTGTATGTGGGTCTTTCTGCCTTTAGTGAAATGTATGCTCAATTGGGTTGAGATCAGATGAGTGGCCATTGCAGAATATTCCACTTATATTCCTTAAAAAGCTCCTGGGTTGCTTTTGCAGTGCGTTTTGGATCATTGTCCATCTGTACTGTGAAGCGCCGTCCAATCATCTTTGCTGAATCTGGGCGGACAGTATATCGCTAACACTGCAGAATTCATCCGACTGCTTCTGTCTTCTGTTACATTATCAATAAACACCAATGACCCTGTGCCACTGGAAGCCAATGCACGCCCATGCCATCACACTGCCTCCACCATGTTTTACAGAAGACGTTGTGTGCTTTGCATCATGAGCTGTTCCAAGCCTTCTCCTCCCTTGTCTCTTCCCATCATTCTGGTACAGCAGGGATCCTCAAACTACGGCCCTCCAGCTGTTGCGGAACTACACATCCCATGAGGCATTGTAAAACTCTGACATTCACAGATATGACTAGGCATGATGGGAATTGTAGTTCCTGAACAACTGGAGGGCCAAAGTTTGAAGACCCCTGTGGTACAGATTAATCTTACTTTCATCGGTCCAAAGAATGCTTTTCCAGAACCGCTCTGGCTTTTTTAGATGTTTTTTTGGCAAAGCCTAATCTGGCTTTTCTATTCTTCAGACTTTTATGAATGGTTTGCATCTTGTGGTGAACCCTCGGTATTTGCTCTCGTGAAGTCTTCTCTAAATTGTAGACTTTGACAATGATACGACTCCTCCTGGAGAGCTTCCTTCACTTGTCTGGATGTTGCGAATGGATTTTTCTTTACCATAGAGAGGATCCTGCGATCATCCATTACTGTTGTCTTCCATGGACTCCAGGCCTTTTTATGTTGCTGAGCTCCCCAGTGCATTCTTCTTTCCTCAGAATGTACCAAATCCTTGATTTGGGCCACTCCGAATGTTGCTGCTATCTCTCTGATGGATTTGTTTCGATTTTGAAGCCTTACAATGGCCTGTTTCACTTGCATGGACAGCTGGAGTTGCTGGGCTGTGGAGGGGTGGGGAGCAGCCGGCTCATGCTCACAGCGACTCGCTGAGAGGCTGAGCCGGGTGTCAGTCCAGGCACCTGGTAGATCCCGACTCTGTGGTTGTGATGACGCGTTGCCTGGACCGACATCTGTGACATCAGCAGAACGCATGGTGTAGATTCCAAAATGCATATACCTCACTTATGCTGGCCATACGCTATACGAAAAACCGGCCGAAATGCGATCATTTGGACCGTTCGTTAGTTTTTCAGCTAGTTAATGAGCACAAATCAGTAATTGGTTGTGACGTTTTTGAACCAAAAAAAAAAACCAAAGGAAAAGTTTAGAAATTTTCTGCCAAACGAATGATAATGTGTTTCTCTCCAAACTGTTTGCACTAGTTATATGTGAAAAAAACAAATGAAAATTGGATACATCTATGTTCATTGAAGGATTTACCAGTAATTACATGATGGCACTATTATTACATAAGTAACACAGAGCTGCAAGCCACATGGCTGGTGCATAGACTCAGGTGCAATAAACCACAGGACTAACGATGAGACCTTCTTCACAAACATTGATTACACTGCAAAAGACAATGTTTTCCTAGCAAACGGCAAAAACATCACTGCAAAAGGTAAAGGCCAGGGCTTCCTGAACTGCATTACACCACAAGGAGGCAATCACAGCCAAGAAAGTGCTGTATGTTCCAGAAATTCTATCAGTGAAAAGTCTTGCAAACAACGGTCTCATAGTTAAAAGAGAAGTATGGGGTTTGGCTTTTTTCCCCATTCATACTTACCTAGGTAGATGCAGCAACACCACCGATCGCTTGGTTCTGACAGCTCCCTGAGCAGAAAGCTGCTGACTTTAAAGCGGAGTTCCAGAATCGTTTTTTTTTTTTTTAAATACTTCCCAAACAGTGATCCACTGCCCTTCATACATCCGCTAATCCGGTTTTAAACAGTTTAATAATTGATTTGCAATCATAAAATCTTACTTTATAAATAGTTTGCTGAGCGCCGCCATCTTTGTTCTGGTCACCCGAAGCCGCAGTATGAAAATGTATGCCCTGCTTCCTGGTTCTAGCTGGAGGGGGCAGATGAATGCAGTGCGAAATCTCGTGCATGCCCAGTACTATGCGATCGGCATTGTAAGGGTTTCCATAGGGAAGCCTATCATCGCGTCATTTCCTGTTTGCAAATAACGCGATGAGAGGAGCGGCCGGTGTTCCGTGAAAAAAAACATACCTGTGAGAAAACCATACCCTCGTCACTTCCGGTGCACCTACGGAGGGTATGCATTTATCACGGTAGCGTGTGTAATGTTACACTTGCGGCGGTTACATTAAAACAGCTCCTCTGCAACATGAGTCATCTCCGTTCCTATCCCTGTCACTTCCCTGATCTCGGCTAATAAATATAAAAGCGGATCACGGAGCCGACATCTCCGTCATTTACATTTCATACAGCCGCCGCCGCTTTTATATTTATTAGCCGAGATCAGGGAAGTGACAGGGATAGGAGCGGAGATGACCCATGTTGCAGCCGAACTGTTTTAATGTAACCGCCGCAAGTATAACATTACACAGACTACCATGATAATTTCATACCCTCCGAGCATGCGCACTTGTCAACTTCTCTGCTGTTCAATGATGTATCTGGGGCTCTGAGCATGCACACTGCTACGCTGCTCTGCTGTTTCTGACAGGAAGTGACGAGGGTATGGAATTCTAACGAGGTATGGTTTTCTAACGTTACACCGGCCGCCTACGTCACTGCCCATTGCCTCCTGGGAGTGATGAGTAAGAGCTCCCAGGATGGATTGCGGGACAGGAAGTGACGGCGCGGGCCGCGGCCGCAGAGGGAGGAAGTGGAAGGAAAGGTGAGTGTATTTTCTTCTGAAACAAGGTAAGTGAAAAAAAAAAATCCGGAATATCCAATTCTTTTTTAGGTGACACTAAGGAAGCGGATGACACAAAATCTATTGTAAAGATTTTGCGGCTGGAACTCCGCTTTAAGTCAGCAAGTCTCTGCTCTGCCCCCTCCTTGCTCATTGGAGTGCTGGGCTGTGGAGGAGGGGTGGGGAGCAGCCGGCTCAGGCTCACAGTGACTCGCTGAGAGGCTGAGCCGAGTATCGGTCCAGGCACCTGGTGGATCCCGACTCTGTGGTCGTGATGACGTGTTGCCTGGACCGACATCTGTGACATCAGCAGAGAGTGGACTTCAGCCTGACTAGTTGCCAAAGGTTACTCCCAGAAATTTGGTGAAGATTACAATTAAACATTTATTCCCGTCGTTAAAAACCCCACCATCAGATCGCTTCTTAGCATTGCAGACGGGAAGAGAATGCAAGTTAAACACCTAGACATTAAAAAACTGTTTTCCTACGTATATGGAGATATCAAGGAAGACCTCTACATGCAGCAACGACCAGGGTTTGAATAAGGAGACAACCTCGTGTGTAAACTTCAGAAGAGCATCTATAGTCATAAGCAATCTGCAAGGATGTGGAATGAGAAAGTGAATGAAGTGCTTACTAGCCACTTGCCGACCGCTGCACGACTATTTACTGTGGCAGTCTGGCTCTCCTGGGCAAACAGACGTAGGGCTACGTCGCTCACCCAGGAGCCTCTAGGGGGCGAGCGCGCTCCCGCCCCCGCTCATTACCTGACATCCCCGCGCGAGTGACCGGCGGCTCCGATGTCCGCCGGCCACTCGCGATCTCCCGCTGGAGAGGGAGAAAGGCAGGCGGCTAATGTAAGCACAACCGCCTGTCATACCCCCTGGTGTAACTGCAGAGATCATACGATTCTGCTATGTAGGATCGTATGTCTCTGTGGTTACATCACAAGCCACGCCCCCCCCACAGTTAGAATCACACCCCTAGGGATACATTTAACCCACTGATCACTAATAAAGTTAACCCCTACCCTGCCAGTGTCGTTTTTACAGTAACAGTGCATATGTATAGCACTGATTACTGTAGTAATGTCACTGGTACCCCCAAAAGTGTCAAAAATGTCAGTCAAGGTTCCGATCTGTCCGCCGCAATGTCGGAAGTCCCACAAAAAAAAAAAAAAAAACGAAAATTGCCGCCATTACTAGTTAAAAACAAAAAAACAATAAAAATGACATAAATCTTTCCCATAGTTAGTAAACGCAATAACTTTTGCGCAAACCAATCAAAATACGCTTATTGCGATATTTTTTTTTTTTTTTTTAGCAAAAATATGTAGCAGAAAACAAATTGACCTAAAATGTTAGAAAATTTAAATTTTTACATTTTTTTTTTTTGGGGAATTTCATATAAAAAAAATGTGAAAAATATTATTTTCTTCAAAATTGTCGCTCTTTTTTTGTTTATAGCGCAAAAAGTAAAAATCGCACAGGTGATCAAATACCACCAAAAGAAAGCTCTATTTGTGGGAAAAAAAGGACGTCAATTTCATTTGGGTATGGCGTCGCACAACCGCGCAATTGTCCGTTAAAGTCACACAGTGCCGAATCGCAAAATAGGGCCTGGTCTTTGAGCAGGAAAATCCTCCTGGGCTAAAGTGGCTAGAGAGGGATTCTCAAGAAGTAAAGCAGACCCCTGTCTCTACTCCATGAATCAAGAAGACAGATGGGTTTACATCCTTATCTATGTCGATTACATTATAACTTGTTTTGAACAAGGGGATTACAATCAGTTCACAAGCTAAAAGAATCTTGGAATCAAAGAGCTAGGGAACATTACCTACTATCTGGGAATCCAGAGATAGAAGAAGATGGAAGTTATCTTCCCAACCAATCTCAGAAATCTTGAAACACTTCCATATGAAAATGCAAAGGAAATGAAAACTCTTAGGCTGGCCATACACTATACAATTTTCTTATTCAATTTCCTTTAGATTTACCTTAAACTATGTAGTGCAAGGGCCTGCCTGACTGCATACAAATTGAAAGTGTTTAGGTTTGACCCTATATTACATGGTTTTGGTAAATCTAAAGGAAAGTTGAACAAGAAAATTGTATAGTGTATGGCCAGCCTTAGACCCCGTTCACACTGGAGAAGTCCTATGATTAGAAGTGTTTTTTAACCACAAAATACAGAATCTCACAAAAGTAAGTACGCCCCTCACATTTTTGTAAATATTTTATTCTATCTTTTCATGTGACAACACTGAAGAAATGACACTTTGCTACAATGTAAAGTAGTGAGTGTACAGCTTGTATAACAGTGTAAATTTGCTGTCCCCTCAAAATAACTCAACACACAGCCATTAATGTCTAAACCGCTGGCAGCAAAAGTGAGTACACCCCATAAGTGACAATGTCCAAATTAGGCCCAATGTGTCAATATTTTCCAGCACTGCCTTAACCCTCTTGGGCATGGAGTTCACCAGAGCTTCACAGGTTGTCACTGGAGTCCTCTTCCCCTCCTCCATGATGACATCACGGAGCTGGTGGATGTTAGAGACCTTGCACTCCTCCACCTTCCATTTGAGGATGTCCTACAGATGCTCAATAGGGTTTAGGTCTGGAGAAATGCTTGGACAGTCCATCACCTTTACCCTCAGCTTCTTTAGCAAGGCAGTGGTCATCTTGGAGGTGTTTGGGGTCGTTATGTTGGAATACTGCCCTGCGGCCCAGTCTCTGAAGGGAGGGGATCATGCTCTGCTTCAGTATGTCACAGTACATGTTGGCATTCATGGTTCCCTCAATGAACTGTAGCCCCCCAGTGCTGGCAGCACTCAGGCAGCCCCAGACCATGACACTCCCACCACCATGCTTGTAGGAAAGACACACTTGTCTTTGTACTCCTCACTTGGTTGCCATCACACACACTTGACACCATCTGAACCAAATAAGTTTATCTTGGTCTCATCAGGCCACAGGACATGGTTCCAATAATTGATGTCCTTAGTCTGCTTGTCTTTAGGCAAACTGTTACTTTTGCATCATCTTTAGAAGAGGCTTCCTTCTGGGATGACAGCCATGCAGACCAATTTGATGCAGTGTGCGGCGAATGGTCTGACCACTGACAGGCCGACCCCCCACCCCTTCAACCTCTGCAGCAATGCTGGCAGCACTCATACGTCTATTTCTCAAAGAAAACCTCTGGATATGACGCTGAGCACGTGCACTCAACTTCTTTGGTCAACCATGGCGAGGCCTGTTCTGAGTGGAACCTACCCCGTTAAACCGCTGTTTGGTGTTGGCCACCGTGCTGCAGCTCAGTTTCAGGGTCTTGGCAATCTTCATATAGCCTAGGCCATCTTTATGTAGAGCAACAGTTATTTTTTTCAGATCCTCAGAGTTCTTTGCCATGGGGTGCCATTTTCCTTCCTGGCATCATGTGACTCATTAGTGTTACAAGGTCTATGGTGGGAATGTGGAGCAGGTGTGTTAAATTTGGTGTTATCGCTCTCACTCTCTCATACTGGTCCCTGGAAGTTCAACACGGTACCTCATGGCAAAGAACTCTCTGAGGATCTAAGAAAAAGAATTGTTGCTCTACCTAAAGATGGCCTAGGCTATAAGAAGATTGCCAAGACCCTGAGACTGAGATGCAGCACGGTGGACGAGACCATACAATGATTTCACAGGACAGGTTCCACTCAGAACAGGCCTCGCCATGGTCGACCAAAGAAGTTGAGTGCACGTGCTCAGCGTCATATCCAGAGGTTGTCTTTGGGAAAAATGGATTTTTGTAAGAACTTACCGTAAAATCCTTTTCTCTTAAGCTCATTGACAGACGTAGTCTACTTGATTCTCAAGAGCTGGGTTATGTTGTCTCCGCAGGAGTAGGACTAGGCAGAATGACAAAACGTTCTGGCTCCACCCTAGGGGGCAGTCCCTGAGGGTATATCCTCCCTCTCTCTGCTACAGGGAATCAGTTCTGTTTAAAGCAGTACAGAGAAATTAACCCAACCCAACTCAATGATAGAGGGGCGGGTACTACGTCTGTCAATGAGCTTAAGAGAAAAGGATTTTACGGTAAGTTCTTACAAAAATCCATTTTTCTCTATCGCTCATTGACAGACGTAGTCTTCTTGATTCTCAAGAGCTGGGACATCCAGAAGCAGTGCCACAAATGAGGGGTGGGATTGACAAAATCAAATCCAATCTAGTAGGCCCAACCGGTGCCAAACTAGAAGTTTTAAAGGCTCATTATAAACAAAGAATGAGACTAAAGAAAAAATTTTCCAACGGAAAAAAAAAAACCCTCGAGGTAGACCACTGGTCTCCTCAAATTGCGGCCTGCAAAACCTTGCGGCCAAATGAGGCATCAGACGATGCCATTACATCAACTTTATAATGTTTAGAGAAGGTATGCACCGACGACCAGGTAGCCGCCTTGCACACCTGGACCACTGACGCCTGATGGCGAAAGGCCCATGACGCACTAAGTGCCCGAGTGGAGTGCGCCTTAACAGGGAACGGGGGCTCCCGACCCTTAATAGAATAAGCCTGCACTACCGTCTGTCTGATCCATCTGGAAATGGTCGCGGCAGATGCAGGCAACCCCTTTTTGGGTCCATCTGGGATCACGAAAAGTGAATCCGTCTTGCGAAACGAGTCTGTCGTTTTCAAGTATACCCTGATCGCCCGGACCACATCCAAGGAGTGCAAAGCAAATTCCCGAGGATGACTGGGCTTAGGACACAGGGAAGGTAATACAATTTCTTCATTCAGATGAAATTCTGAAACTACTTTTGGTAGGAAGGATGGATTCGGACGAAGAACCACCTTATCTCTATGAACCACCAGATATGGTGAACGACAAGATAATGCGGCCAGTTCTGACACCCTGCGTGCAGAAGTAATAGCCACCAAGAAGGCCACCTTCTGGGACAACGTGGGTAGAGGAATCTCCCTAATATCTTCAAAGGGAGGTTTCTGAAGAACCGACAACACTAAATTAAGATCCCAGGGGGGTAACGGCGCGTGCACTGGCGGAGCCAGATGTCGCACCCCCTGGATGAAATTCCGCACCAAGGAATGAGTAGCCAAAGGCTTCTGAAAGAAGATGGCTAATGCTGAGACCTGACCCTTGATAGTACTCAAGGCCAGTTTCTGCTCAACCCCTTGTTGCAGAAAAGCCAATATTCGACTAATCGAATAAGACCGAGGATGGAACCCCAAAGGTTCACACCATGCAATGTAGGACTTCCATGTGCGATGATAAATCTTTCTGGAAGTCGCTTTCCTTGCTTCAACTAGAGTAGGAATAACTGAAGCTGACAAACCTTTGTCCTTCAGCACCTGGGTCTCAATAGCCAGGCCGTTAAAGCCAGCGATCGTAAAGCAGGATGGAAGATCGGTCCCTGAGACAGTAGATCCTCTCTGAGAGGAAGTCTCCACGGGACGTCCGCCACCAGTCTGACCATGTCGGCGTACCAAGCTCGACGAGGCCAGTCCGGAGCTACCAGGATTACTGGGATTCCTTCCTCCTCTACCCTGCGAAGAAGTCTTGGCAGTAACGCGAGAGGAGGGAAGGCATATATTAGCTGGTATTGCCCCCACGGGGCGATCAGTGCGTCTGCGGTTTCTGCTAGAGGATCGCGGGAGCGAGCCACGAATCTCTGAACTTTCCTGTTGAATCGTGATGCCAACAGATCCACATCCGGGGTGCCCCACCGTAGGCACAACTGGTGGAAAACGTCTGGATGAAGGGACCATTCCCCCTGATCCAGGGTCTGACGGCTGAGATAATCTGCCTGCCAATTCTCCACCCCCGGAATGAACACCGCAGAGATTGCTGGAACAAATCGTTCCGCCCAGCGAAGAATGCAAGCCACTTCTTTGGCCGCTCGGACACTCTTGGTGCCCCCCTGGTGATTGACATAAGCCACGGCCGTGGCATTGTCCGACTGGATCCGAACCGGGCTGCCCTGGAGCTGCTCGGTCCAGTGAATCAGACAAAGTCTGATCGCTCTCAGTTCCAATACATTTATCGGTAATCTGGATTCTTCCGGGGACCAAAGTCCCTGGACAGATAACTGACCAAGAATTCCTCCCCATCCGGATAGACTGGCATCCGTGGTCACTATCGTCCAATATATTGGCAGAAATGACTTTCCCTGGCTGAGCATTGGAGACCGAAGCCACCAAACCAGAGACTCTCTGGTCTGTTTGCTCAATCGTATCTGATTGTCCAGGGATTCCGGATTCCGATTCCATCTGAGGAGAATCTCTTGCTGAAGAATTCGGGTATGGGACTGGGCAAATGGGACTGCTTCGAATGAAGCCACCATCAACCCCAGAACCCTCATGCAAGTCCGAAGGGAAGACCAGCTGTTGGACAGTAACAACTGGACTGCTGATTGAATCTTTCGAAGTTTCCCTACCGGAAGAAACACTCTTGTCCTGACTGTGTCTAGAATTAGACCCAGATATTCGAGCCTCTGGGTGGGAACCAGAAAAGACTTTTGCTGGTTCACCAGCCACCCGAATTCCTGTAAAGAAATCATAGTAATTTCTATGTTTTGTAGCAAGGTCTGAGGAGACTCTGCATGAAGCAGAAGATCGTCTAGGTAACCTAGAATCGATATACCTCTTTGGCGCAGAAGTGCCAACATTGGGGCCAACACTTTTGTGAAGACCCGCGGAGCCGTGGCGAGACCGAAAGGTAACGCCACAAACTGATAGTGGTTCTCCTCTACGGAAAAGCGTAGAAAACGCTGATGTCCTGCGAAAATGGGAATGTGAAGATAGGCGTCCTTGATGTCTATGGACGCTAGGACATCCCCTGGATGCAGGAAGGCTGCTACCGTGCGAATGGACTCCATTCTGAATCTTCTTATGTTGACGAAAGAATTGAGTGCTCTTAAGTCCAGAATTGGACGCACTTTGCCCTCTTTCCTGGGTATTGTAAACAGGTTTGAATAAAACCCTTGAAACCGTTCTGTCCAAGGAACGTGGACTACCACTCCTTGTTGTAGTAGATCTGTGACTGCTCTCCGCAGATCTTCTAGACGATCCGGAGATAGTCGGATATTGGAAGGGAAGAATCGCGCCGGTGGGAGAGATCGAAACTCGATCTTGTACCCTGACTTTATGACTTCGCAAACCCATTTGTCCGGGATTCTGGAAAGCCATGGATCCGGGAACCGGCGAAGACGTCCCCCCACCCCAGTTATGGGTGGGGGCGCACCTTCAGGCTTTGGATGGTTTATCTTCAGGTCTGGAGGGGGCGGGCTTTTGCTTGCCCGACCAACGACCCCTGACGCCTCCTGTAGGAACCTTGGAGGACTTAGTTTTTTCACCCGCTGGACGAAAAAACCTCTTGTGAGCAGAAAAAGAAGGCCCTCGTCTTTGACGAGTTCCTCTACCTTTAAAATTTTGCGGTAAAAAGGTGCTTTTTCCACCGGTGAGATCCTTAATGATCTCATCTAAGTTGGCTCCAAATAGACGTTCTCCTGAAAAGGGGATATTAGCCAATGCTTTTTTGGAACCTTGGTCGGCTATCCAACCTTTTAGCCACAGTGTACGCCTGAGAACCACTGCTGAGACTGATGCTCGCGCCATTAATGGAGTGGCGTCTAACGCCGCATCACATACAAACTGTAACCCCTGTATCATTTGTTCCAACAAATCTGATACCGCCTGAGGGACTTCTTCTAAGTCCCGGCGTAACCACTTGGTCCATTCAGTTACAGCCTGCGAAACCAGACCAATAGCAATTATTGGCCTGAAAGCTGATCCAATCAAGGAAAACATGGTGCGAGACATAGCTTCTATCTTGCGATCCACTGGATCTTTAAAAGACGGAGCGTCTTCTAAAGGAATAACCGTGGCTTTATTCAATCTAGCAATTGGTGAATCCACCACAGGTGGTTCTGTCCATTTCTTAATAAGGGTTTCCTCAAACGGATAACGCCTGTCAATGCGTTTGGAAATATTAAAAGTGCGTTTTGGCAGACGCCATTCTTCATCGATTGGATTGCCAAAACATTTGGGCAATGGAAAAACCTTTGCCACTTTGATGCGCTTTTTAGTCCCAAAAGGGATCTCAGTTTCAGCTATTTCTGATGGAATACCCTGTAACCTTAAAGTCTCTTGAACAGATACAATGAGTGCGTTTACCAACGCTTCCTCTTGGGCTATGGCAGATGCCGAAACATCCTCCTCACTGTCTGAAGAGACAGGACCCGAGACACCAATACCAGATGAAGTACCTGCAACTGCAGAAATAGGCTCAGAGTCTGAATCCGAGGTTTCAGATAATAAGGGGTTAGGCGGGGGTCGCTTTCTTGCGCCCTGTCCCTGACAAGCCACTTCCACCCGGGACACAAAAGTTTCCATAATGGCTGACAAAGATTCAATTGTCAATGGGGTGCTGGAGGATCCCGCAGACCCCTCGAGGGGATCCGGAGGAGATACATGAGTGGCAGGGTCCATGTTAATACAGGACACTTTTGCCAGCAATAAACAAAAAAAAACTTCTTTCTTTTTTTTTTTTTTTTGTGTGTCTCCCCCTAGCGCAATAGCGCCCCTCAGAGTACCTGCTTCTCGATCCCAGAGAGAGAGAGAGGGACCCCCAAGGCTCACCAACCGATGCAGTGCAGTTTCCAACAAACTGCAGCCAGCGTCTGTCTTACACAGACTGGAAGGAGCTGTTTGCTTTTTCCCGGGCAGAAGGCGTGGCTCCGCCCCCTGTGTACGCCTTCCGGCGTTCCCAGCCCTCCACGAGGAAGCTGGGCTCACAAAACATGGCCGCCCCCATAGAAGAGACATAAGACTCCAAAAACATGGCGGCCGGCGTGACCTGAGGACATACATGCATTCGGTCTACGGCAAAATGGCGGCGGACCGCCGATATCGTCTTCCCAGCACATCCACCTGCACTCTGCTGAGAGGTGACATATGGATCTACAGAGATACACTGCACATAAGGTAGGATTATACCTCCTATGTATGCTGTAATGTTACAGTCTGCTGGGTAGAGTGTTAGCTCTTGAACCAAGTCCACTTCCCACAAACACATGCTGTATTACAAGGGGGACTTGTAAGTGTCAGATATATACTGACTATATATGGAGGGGCCCATAATATATACTGCCTCATAAATGAGGAAAAAAGGGAACGTTTTACTCACCATACCGAACCGACAGGCACCCTCTCTTCACAAAACCCTCTCCACCGAGGTGGGGGTTTGTGGACGCCTCGACTCTCTGGTCCTGGCGTCCAAGCGAGCTTTTAACTCGCAAAGTCCGTCCCTTTACTGGGACTCCGTCGCGGCCGACTCAGCGCACTGGTCTGCACGCGCTTTTAGGCAGAAACCGGGGTGACCACTGGATCTCACATCCAGCCCGTCGCCCGGCCCCGCATACTTACTTGAATATGTCGCGGCCGACCAAGCGCAATGCCTGGTCTGCACGCGCTCGTAGGCCGGCTGGGGTGACCACAAGTGTCGCCCAGTCCGGCATTTTTGCTTGAAGATCTCACAGGAAAAAAACACTGGAGAAAACTACCTAAAAAAATGTCTTTTTCTTAAAGAAAAAAAGTCTTGCCAGGACCAAAAGATCCCAGCAAGGAACTTAGGTCCTTACTCCTGACTAGACAGAAAAAAACTGATTCCCTGTAGCAGAGAGAGGGAGGATATACCCTCAGGGACTGCCCCCTAGGGTGGAGCCAGAACGTTTTGTCATTCTGCCTAGTCCTACTCCTGCGGAGACAACATAACCCAGCTCTTGAGAATCAAGAAGACTACGTCTGTCAATGAGCGATAGAGAAATAGACGTATAAGTGCTGCCAGCATTGCTGCAGAGGTTGAAGGGGTGGGGGATCAGCCTGTCAGTGCTCAGACCATACGCCGCACACTGCATCAAATTGGTCTGCATGGCTGTCATCCCAGAAGGAAGCCTCTTCTAAAGATGATGCACAAGAAAGCCCACAAACAGTTTGCTGAAGACAAGCAGACTAAGGACATAGATTACTGGAACCATCTCCTGTGGTCTGATGAGACCAAGATAAACGTATTTGGTTCAGATGGTGTCAAGCGTGTGTGGTGGCAACCAGGTGAGGAGTACAAAGACAAGTGTGTCTTCCTACAGTCAAGCATGGTGGTGGGAGTGTCATGGTCTGGAGCTGCATGAGTGCTGCCGGCACTGGGGAGCTACAGTTCATTGAGGGAACCATGAATGCCAACATGTACTGTGACATACTGAAGCAGAGCATGATCCCCTCCCTTCAGAGACTGGGGCCACACAAAATATTGACTCTTTGAGTTAGGGGTGTACTCACTTTTGTTGCCAGTGGTTTAGACATTAATGGCTGAGGGAGAGGGAGGGAGAGAGAGAGAGAGATTCTGTGCAATAATGACATTGACTGTAGAAAAAACTTCAAACAAAATTGTGGTAAATAACACTTGCCGAACTGCCCGCCGCAAATAAACTGGGGCAGGTTGGCTCAGCTGCGTGAATCAGCATACCTGTACCACCATACTGTGGGAGTGATCCTGGGGGCGCTCGTGTGCCCCCATTAGCCACCGGGGAAGTTGATTCACGGGGCCGGCACCCGCAATCGCTCCCCGTAGATAGAGAACGACGGTCTGCTGATGTAAACACAGCAGACCGTTGTTCTCCCAGCAGTCAACACAGGACTCCTGTGTTCCACCTATTTAGGAACACAGGTCTTTGTATAGATTCCACAAGCCCATCCCCCTCACAGTTAGAAAACACACACCTAGGCCCACATTTACTGCATTGATCACGCCTGGGTTAACCCCTTCCCTGCCAGTGTCATTAGTACAGTGACAGTGCATATTTTTAGCACTGATTACTGTAGTGATGTCACTGGTCCCCCCAAAAGTGTCAAAAATGTCAGTTAGGGGTCCGATCTGTCTGCCGCAATGTCGCAGTCCTGCTAAAAAAAAAAACTCTGATCGCCGCCATTACTAGTAAAAATAAATAAATAAAAATGACATAAATATTTCCACTAGTTTGTAGACGCGATATATTTTGGGCAAACCAATCAATATACACTTATTGGGATTTTTACCAAAAATATGTAGCAGAATACAAATTGGCCTAAAATGATGAAAAAATGTGATTTTTACATTTTGTTTTTTTATTGGGAATGTTATATAGCAGAAAGTAATATATATATATATATATATATATATATATATATATATATATATATATATATATATATATATTATTTATTTCAGAATTGTCGCTCTTTTTTTGTTTATAGCGCAAAAAAATAAAAATCGCACAGGTGATCAAATACCACCAAAAGAAATCTCTATTTGTGGGAAAAAAGGACATCAATTTTATTTGGGTACAGCGTCGGACGTCCGCGCATTTGTCAGTTCAATTAACGCAGTGCCGAATCGCAAAAAAATTACCTGGTAAGGGGAAACCTGATCCAGAAGTGGTAAAACTTCGTCCAAAATGGATGTAAATCCTTGGAGCAGTCAATAGGTGTCGCTGTTTAGACTTGGTCTAGAATGGCTGCAATTCAGCTAAGCGGCCGGTACGTGTCGCTGTGTAGCCTAGTTCAGAATGGATGTAATTTCTGCAATGTGGCCGGCGGGGTCGCTGTTTACGCGCGGTCTGGAATGGATGTAATTGCGGAGAATGGTCGGCAAGTGTCGCTTGTTTAAACTCAGTCTAAATTAAGATATGAAGTTGTATAGATCTCTCTATTTAATCTAATTAGATCCACCTGGCGGCTAGTTAGAGGTATTACATCAATTATAAGTAATGATCGCCCCCTGGTGGCCAATACGCTAAATTACATTCATTCCAGAACCAGTATAATTAGCGCCACCTGGCGACCAGCTCGCCAAATTACAGAGTAGCCAAACTTCCTATATTTTACTCCACCTAGCGATCAATTCACAGAATTACATGCAGTCCATTCAGTATGATTAGCGCCATCTTTCGTTTATTCAACTGTGTGACACCCTGCACAAACTGAGTGTAAACAGCGCCACCTAGCACCCAGCCTGCAAAATTACATCCATCTGCAAAAACATCATTCAGAACTCCTATATAGCGACATCCAGTGGTCATATACCGGTAACACCCATTATATTAATTATATTATATTACTATATATTATATATATATATTATATTCATTATATTATATATTACATTATATTATATTGTATTCATTATATTATCAAAAGTATTGGGACGTCTGCCTTTACACACACATGAACTTTAATAGCATCCTAGGCTTAGTCTGTAGGGTTCAATATTGAGTTGGCCCACCCTTTGCAGCTATAACAGCTTCAACTCTTCTGGGAAGGCTGCCCCCCCCCCCCTCCAGACCAAGAATGCTGCTGTCCACAAGTTACCCCTGTGCTCCTTCATCCAGAGTGGGGGTGCTCTAATACAGGAGGTGTGTTACTGGCCAGAGTGTGGGGGGGGGGGCTCTAATACAGGAGGTGTGTTACTGGGCAGAGTGGGGGCACTCTAATACAGGAGGTGTGTTACTGGGCAGATTGGGGGGCGCTGTTACTGGCCAGAGTGGGGGCGCTCTAATACAGGAGGTGTGTTACTGGGCAGATTGGGGGGCGCTCTAATACAGGAGGTGTGTTACTGGCCAGAGTGGGGGCGCTCTAATACAGGAGGTGTGTTACTGGCCAGAGTGGGGGCGCTCTAATACAGGAGGTGTGTTACTGGGCAGAGTGGGGGCGCTCTAATACAGGAGGTGTGTTACTGGGCAGAGTGGGGGCGCTCTAATACAGGAGGTGTGTTACTGGGCAGATTGCCAGGTGAAAAAACACCTAGAAAAAGAGAAAACAAATGCAGCCACGACATCTAATGATTGGTAAGCTACAATATTACATTTTTGGTTTTGGGTTATTACCGCTTTAAAGTAGAACAAAAGGCAAAACTTTTTTAATTTTGGATGGAGTAAGCGAGGATTATAATTCCTGTCACGTTTTTTTTTGCCATCTGTGTCCCATTAACCAAAGCAGGAAGTGAGAAGAAATCCCTACAAAGTGAGGGAATCCCAGAACTAGTCTCCCCATAGGAAGATTTCCCCTCTATTCCATTTATTATTTTTAACTTTCACTCTCAGTAATATCAGTAATCAGGACAAATAACACGAGTGAATCTCCCTAATGGGGGCACAGACAGCAAAAACAAACCCTACAGGGGTACTCATCCCTCTCCCCTCCATCCAAAACTAAAAAAGTTTTTCCTTTAGTTACACTTTAACCACTTACCAACCACCTGGTGCCTTTTTACTGCGACAAGGTGGCTCTCCTGCGGAAACCGACGTAGGTCTATGTCGGTCGCGTGCAGCAAGCTAGGGGGTGAGCGCGTGCCTCTGGGGCGCTCCTGCCCCCACTCGGCAGTGCGGACTCCGATGCACAGGGCTGGAGGCTTCGATTGCCGCCTGACACCCGCGATCGCTCCCCGCTGAGAGAGAAGAACGGTCGGATGTTGTAAACACAGCCGACCGTTCTTCTCTCTGGAATGATCACAGAGCGCCTCTGATTCTTCTATATAGGAACACAGGTCTCTATGGTCATTTCACAAGCCACGTCCCCCACAGTTAGAATCACTTCCCTAGGGTCACATTTAACCCCTTGATCACCTATACTGTTAACCCCCTTCCCTGCCAGTGTCATTATTACAGTGACAGTGCATATTTGTTAGTAGAGATAGCTTTGCGGTTTGCCCTGCGGTCGGTTCACGGTGAATTTTGCTTGTCCAATCACAGCCGCCATGTAATGTAAATACAGCCGTTGTAACGGCTTTGATCTCTTCTTCTCCCCACACAGATCCTGTCAGTGAGAAGAAGAAGACGATCTGTGCTGCAGCCGGGGGGGATCAGTGAGTTTGAAGCATTTTTTTTTGCTAAATACTCACTGATCACAGGGGGGATCTGTGCTGGTAATCAGAACATTGATTACCAGTGTAGACCCCGGGGGGTGCCACTAGAGCCACCAGGGATGCCCACCCGTGACCACCAGGGATGGCAATCAGGGCTCAGGGAGCCTGCCAGTGGTGCCCTCCCTATCAGTGATGCCCACCAGTGCCATCTATCAGTGATGCCCACCAGTGCCATCTATCAGTGATGCCCACCAGTGCCATCTATCAGTGATGCCCACCAGTGTCCCTTATTGCCATCAATCAGTGCCACCCACCAGTGCCCATTATTGCCCACCAGTGCTGCCTATCAGTGCCCACCAAAGCTGCATGTCAGTGCCACATATAAGTGCCCATCAGTGCGGCCTCATCAGTGCAGGAAAAAAAAAAAAACCTATCTATTTACAAAACTTTATAACATAAACAAAAAAACTGTTTTTTTTTTCAAACTTTTCGGTCTTTTTTTATTTTTTTATTTGTGTACCAAAAAAGGAAAAACCTTGCGGTGATCAAATACCACCAAAAGAAAGTTCTATTTGTGGGGGGGAAAAATGACATCAATTTGGTTTAGATACAATGTTGCATGACCGCGCAATTGTCATTCAAAATGCAACAGCGCTAAAAGATGAAAATTGGCCTGGGCAGGAAGGGGGTGAAACTGTCCTGTATGGAAGTGGTTAAATGATGGCAGGTGTTTACTGACTTCTATTTAACATGAGTTTGACTGCCTAATTCTGAATACAGCCACATCCCCCGTTATAAGAGGGTGTGCACACTTATGCAACCACATTTTAAAAAATAATTTTACATCTCCCCCCCCCCCCATAAGATTTGTTTGTTTTTCAATTGAGTTGTACAGTTCATAGGTCACATTAAAAAGGTGGAAAAAGTCTTGAAATTATTTATCTTTGTCTCATTTTTTTACATCACAGAAACCTGACATTTTAAATGGATGTGTAGACTTTAGATCCAGAGTGCGTATATGTATATATATATATATATATATATATATATATATATATATATATATATATATATATATATATATATATATATATATATATATATATATATATATATATAAACATACATACATACATACAATGTTATATATTATATATACACATACATTATATTATAAATAATATATACATACACGCATACATTGTGTGTGTGTGTATATATGTATACACATACATACACATATATATATATATATATATATATATATATATATATATATATATATATATATATATACACACACAATTTCCAATATTTGCCACAAAAAAGGGCCCGGGTGCACAGCAAAGAGAGAGTGGCACTCGTGGGTCTTGAAAGGTTTTATTTCGAGGAGGCACAAGCTTGTCTTCCTCAGGATCCTGAGGAAGTCCTGCTTGCGCTTCATCATAACGTCAAAATACAACAGTTGTTATCGTGCGTTCACCTTTGAAGACCCACAAGTGCCGCTCTCTTTTGTTTCTATGAACTACAATCTTTGCCTGCTTTTTTTAAACACACTTTGGCTAGAGTAATATATGTTACATATAGCAAAAAAATGTCATTGCTATATGCAAGCATTTTACTGAATGAACACAATTCACTCAGATGTTTTGTTGTGATTAGCCAGAGCTAATCACATGGTACAGATGGGCTGTGATTGGTCCAGTCTGTACTATGCAATCACTGTGACCAATCACTGCTAGCAACAAAAAATAGATGGCTTGAAAGGAAACCATCCATTGTGTACAATGGTCATGTGACAAGCTGTGATTGCGTACAGCAGTCTCATGGTACCGGCAGTGGGCCGGTACAGTGACCAGTCATCACTGTATGTCTCATGGTACCGGCAGTGGGCCGGTACAGTGATAAGTCATCACTGGCTGTGTCCGGGGGTTGCAGCCGGTGACAGGCCGTGCGACAAGAGGGTCCCGCCGGCGCCATCTTGTTAAAGGCCGTGTGGGAACCGGTTAATCATAGGCTTCCTGATCATGTAATCACTGCAAATGGCGGTCACAGTGATCATGTAATCGGGAGTCCAATTATCCCCGTTTGATCGGGAGCTGTCAGTGACAGCGCTGTCACCATGCTAATGGTGTGCAATTGAGCAGGATTAAGGGGGCCCATCTGTGCTGCATATGCATAAATGCAGGACAGAAAGGAGTTAAGAGGGCATGCAGGAGAAGGGGGGGGGGGTTCACAATAATGGAAAACAAATTCTCTAAATATCTGGAAGTCAAATAATTCCGGTTTATTATAAAATATCTCTGTACACATTACAGACTCCAGTGTGACAGGTGGAATGACAGAGAGGAGTCTGGGTAATCCGCTGTCACACAGATATTAGAATTTTTTTTCCTATAGAGAATATGCTATAGGTCCTGAACAGCAAATGAACCTCCTTGTGGAGCGACCAATCAGCACAGACACATTACACTGGCTGCCGTGGTCCTGTATAGCAGTGGTCCTCAACTCCGGTCCTTGGGGCCCACTAACAGACCAGATTTGAAGTATTACCTTGGGGAGATGCAGACTAGAATACTGCAATCACTGAGCAGCAAATGAGATCACCTGTGATGTAATTTAGTTATCTTGCAAACCTGGCCTGTTAGTGGGCCCCGAGGACCCGAGTTGAGGACCAATGCTGTATAGGACTACAAACAGGAGCAGAGTTCAGAGCAGCCATTAAGTTACCGGAAAGCTGATTGGCTCCCCAGGTGCCCCAACCACTCTCCACAATCGTCTCTGCTGCTCTCGCAGTCCTGTTCTGATATTTAATTGGTCTGTAATTTCAGTTTTTTGATTTTCATCATCTTTTCTGATTTGCTGAATCTTGGTTTCTTCTTGGACGTCGTTTTCACTTCCGGTAAATTCACAACCATCTCCTCATCGCTGTCCTTGGGGGTCTCTGGAGGAACGGACTTGCTGAGCTTTGGTTTCTTCTTTGCCGAGGTTTTCACTTCCGGTAATGTCACGGCGATCACGACATTATCATTCTTGGGGGTTTTAGGAGGATTGGACTTGCTAGGCTTTGACTTCTTTGGTGGCGTTTCAGTTTGCGGTGAATTCACAACGATCTCCTCATCGCTGTCTTTGGGGGTTTCTGGAGGAACGGACTTGGTAGGCTTTGATTTCTTCTTTGCCGATGTTTTCACTTCCGGTAATTTCATGGCGATCCGGTCATCGCCGTTCTTGGGGGTTTTAGAAGGGGTGGACTTGCTAGGCTTGGACTTCTTTAGTGGCGTTTTATGTTGCGGTAAATTCAAGACGATCTCGTCATCATCGCTGTCCTCTGGGGTTTCTGGAGAGGAGGACTTGCTGGGCTTTGATTTCTTCTTTGACGGAGTTTTATCTTCTGGTAAATTCACAAAGATCTCATCGTCATCGCTATCCTCGGGGGCTTCAAGACGGGCGGACCTCCTTCTTTCCAAGATGTTGGGTGTACACACCGGGGTGGAGTCCTGAATACAGAAAGGAATATGGTTAACTTGAAGTCCAGGGAAAGAAATTCATGAAGTTAAGGCTGCATTCACATGTCAGCGTATTGATCGCGGGCAGAATCGCCGTGATTCCGCCCGCGATCCGGAAATCATTGCAAATCTCGGGACGCCTGTGCGTTGCCCATGATTTGCAATGGCACCCCAAACGCTGAGCGATGTTGGCGCCATTTCCGCCTGCCGAATCGCGGTAACATCGCGCAAAAAAAAAAAAAATCGCGGGACGCATTACGCCTAAAAAAGTACAAGAGCTTCTTTGGAGCGTAATGCGTCCCGCGATTTTTTTTTGCGCGATGTTACCGCAATTCGGCAGGCGGAAATCGCGCCAACATCGCTCAGCGTTTGGGGTGCTATTGCAAATCACGGGCAACGCACAGGCGTCCCGCGATTTGCAATGATTTCCGGATCGCGGGCGGAATCGCGGCGATTCTGCCCGCGATCAATACGCTGACATGTGAATGCAGCCTCAATCAAAACGCTCGTTCAAAGGTGCCAGAATAAGGAGAACTTATAATAAATATTATTAATTAATAAAACCACAATTATAAAATAGTAAATAACAACAACAAATAAAATAGTAAATGGCGACAGCCCTAAGGCTACGTTCACATGTGGGCGTAGCGAATCACGGGCCGATCACCGCGATTCTGCATCATAGCAAATCGCGGGACGCCTGTGCGATGCCCGTGATTTGCAATGGCACCCCAAACGCTGTGCGATGTTGCCGCGATTTCCGCCTGCCGAATCGCGGTAACATCGCGCAAACAGAATCGCGGGACGCATGACGCCCAAAAAGGTACAGGAGCTTCTTTTGTGCGTCATGCGTCCCCGTGATTTTGTTTGCGCGATGTTACCGCGATTCGGCAGGCGGAAATCGCTGCAACATCGCACAGCGTTTGGGGTGCCATTGCAAATCACGGGCATCGCACAGGGCGTCCCGCGATTTGCAATTATTCGGGATCGCGGGCAGAATCTCAACGATTCTGCCTGTGATCTGCTACGCCCACATTTGAACGTAGCCTTAAAGTTTCCACTCACCTGCTCGCATTAGGAGAGTAGAAAAAGCTGAAAGCGAGTGTGGAGCCGCATCGGAAGGGGGGGGGGGGGACCGAAGCCACCGGCCGGCAGATTTGAAAGGGGAGCAATTCTCCTCCCAGCCTCTGATGCCTCGTAAATTGTAGGGGAGGGAGAGGAGAGACAGCTGGATTACACAGGGAGGGGAACTCCTTCTGTGACACAGTTTGGATCTGCAATGCTGGCCGTGGTCAAAGTCTTGCCTCCTGGACCGGCTTCTATCAGACAACACACTGGTCCAATGCTGGGAAATTGAAGGCGGGTCCAGCACTGGCTGTGGAAGGTATGAGGGGGGGGTTAGAATATATCTATACAGGATGGGGGTGCTATACTGGAAGTCGATTGAGGGTAAGATGGCCCCCAGTCGGTTCTATGCCCTTGGAGGACCAGAGCGACCTCCAACGTCCCTTCCCGTTACGAAACGCGTAACTCGGGACCTAATTAATGACGTCTTTGTTTTTTTTAATTGTTAGCATTCACGTTTTAACCTCTCCATGTTCTCACTCACCTCACTGTTGACTGTAAGATCGGCGTCCTCAGAGGGCAGGTTGTTTTTCTTCATCTGAGCGGCCTGGAATAAGAGGGGAAAACACTTTGTTATCCAATACTTGGATGGATAGAGAAGGATCCGATGAGTCAATTATCTACAACTCCCAATGACTGAACAATATACCCACATGGTGCCCCTTATAATCAATACAAGCTCAGCTAAAGGGAACCTGTCATAGCTCACTTCATTAAAATTTAAAGGTGAATGTATCAGAATAGAAATACAAGTGATATCATTGCTGACATATACATGCAGGGTCCAGGGCCGTCATCTTTATCCTTTCGCTACATGAGCTTCTGACCTGGAACAAGCATGGGCATATCAGACTGGTGAATGGGTGAGGAATTAAGGATAAAGAGGACAGGCCCAGAACACGCACCTTGGAAAAGATACCGTATATACTAGAGTATAAGCCGAGATTTTCAGCATGTTTTTTCATGCTGAAAATGCCCCCCTCGGATTATACTCGAGTCACTGTCGTTTTAAAAATGGCGCCGCCTGGCGCTGACGTGTCACCGCGCATGTGCCACAAGCCCGGGAATAGCCGAACGTGTACGGCTTTCCCGAGCATCGGCGGCGCATTCCCGGTGACATATTGGCGCCGGGCGGTGTGATTTTTAAATCAAAGGCGCCTCACCGAAAGGTAAGTGAGACTCCTCCGCAGCCCCTGCATTTCCTCATGCAGTGCTGCGGGCATGGTACAGGACATTCTCCTGTACCATGCCCGCAGCACTGCATCTCCTGTGCCATGCCTGTACATACTGTGCCATGCCTATACCATCTCCTGTGCCATGCCTGTACCATCACCTGTGCCATGCCTGTACCATCACCTGTGCCATGCCTGTACCATCACCTGTGCCATGCCATTACCATCAATTGTGCCATGCCTATACCATGACTTGCGCCATCTCCTGTACCATGCCCGCAGCCCGTTTTGGGTCTTTTGGTGGTCCAGTTGGGTCCAGTAGCTGCTGCATTTCCCACCCTAGGCTTATACTCGAGTCAATAAGTTTTCCCACTTTTGTGGTAAAGTTAGGGGCCTCGGCTTATATTCGGGTCGACTTATACTCGAGTATATACGGTAAGTCAGCACTGGAAGCTCCCATGTTTCCACCTTTGTCTCAAGGTAAGACCCATTACTAAAAGGAGAACTTGGCCTTTAATGTGATCTCCTTAAAAGGGACAGTCTAGGTCAGTGATGGCAAACCTTGGCATCCCAGATGTTTTGGAACTACATTTCCCATGATGCTCAACTACACTGCAGAGGGCCTGAGCATCATGGGAAATGTAGTTCCAAAACATTTGGGGTGACAAGGTTCGCCATCACTGGTCTAGGTGTATATAGGGCTTCCTGGACTCTTCCACCCTCCATCCATATTTGCTCTCTCAGCTACTTTGAAGTCATCAAAGTAGAACGCCGCGACCACCTTAGACCCCCCCAAAACACTTACAAATCCCGGAAAATCGTAGTCTATTCCTTTCTCTGCCAGCCGCTTCCTCAGTTTCTTCTCCTTTTCCAGCATCCTTTTCGCCATCTTCTGCTGCTCCTTCTCGCTGCGTTCCCGGTTGTAGCGTCCCACCGCCGGCATGGACGGTTTCTTGAACTTGGAGTTGCATCCAATAAACAGTTTTGGGTGAACTTTCTCCTGGGGTACAAATTCACCTGCCAAGAGGAACGGGGGGGGGGGGGGGGGGTTATTTACTAATAGCGGAGGACGATAGCGCACTCAGCACCCCATCTGATCACACGCTGCTATATAGATCCTCACCTCCAAATCATTACAGCAATAAGGAAACTGAATATTGGGTACTCCCTACCCTGCTTCCCCCCCTCCATGGCCCAATGCCATTCGTTATAGTAGGACTACACTTTGGGAACCTCCTGCCTCCATTTCATGCTTTTGTTTTGGGACAAATAGGACCGAGCAAGTGAAAAAAAAAAAAATTAAGAAGTGTCAATTTTTCCAGGGACTGGGGGGACGGGATATTCACAAAGTCGGTCCTCCGCACTGTATTGTAATGTAAAGGGGGCACTGCGACATAACGGGGACTGCACCGTAAAAGGGGGCACTGCGTAACAACGGGGACTGCGCCGTAAAGGGGGCACTGCGTAACAACGGGGACTGCACCGTAAAGGGGGCACTGCGTGACAACGGGGACTGCGCCGTAAAGGGGGCACTGCGTGACAACGGGGACTGCGCCGTAAAGGGGGCACTGTGTGACAACGGGGACTGCGCCGTAAAGGGGGCACTGTGTGACAACGGGGACTGCGCCGTAAAGGGGGCACTGTGTGACAACGGGGACTGCACCGTAAAGGGGGCACTGTGTGACAACGGGGACTGCACCGTAAAGGGGGCACTGTGTGACAACGGGGACTGCACCGTAAAGGGGGCACTGTGTGACAACGGGGACTGCACCGTAAAGGGGGCACTGTGTGACAACGGGGACTGCACCGTAAAGGGGGGCACTGTGACAACGGGGACTGCACCGTAAAGGGGGCACTGTGACAACGGGGACTGCACCGTAAAGGGGGCACTGTGACAACGGGGACTGCACCGTAAAGGGGGCACTGTGACAACGGGGACTGCACCGTAAAGGGGGGCACTGTGACAACTGGGACTGCACCGTAAAGGGGGCACTGTGAAATAAAGGGGACTGCACCGTAAAGGGGGCACTGTGTAATAAAGGGGACTGCACCGTAAAGGGGGCACTGTGTAATAAAGGGGACTGCACCGTAAAGGGGGCACTGTGTAATAAAGGGGACTGCACCGTAAAGGGGGCACTGTGTAATAAAGGGGACTGCACCGTAAAGGGGGCACTGTGTAATAAAGGGGACTGCACCGTAAAAGGGGCACTGTGTAATAAAGGGGACTGCACCGTAAAAGGGGCACTGTGTAATAAAGGGGACTGCACCATAAAAGGGGCACTGTGTAATAAAGGGGACTGCACCGTAAAAGGGGCACTGTGACAAAGGGGGCTGCACTGTAAAGGGGGCACTGTGACAAAGGGGACTGCACTGTAAAGGGGGTACTGTGACAAAGGGGACTGCACTGTAAAGGGGGTACTGTGACAAAGGGGACTGCACTGTAAAGGGGGTACTGTGACAAAGGGGACTGCACTGTAAAGGGGGTACTGTGACAAAGGGGACTGCACTGTAAAGGGGGCACTGTGTAATAAAGGGGGCACTGAATCTATTGTGGTCTATAACACGCCCCCTCCCCGCCATCCTCCAATCTGAACCACTTTCTTGCTAGCTGCCCTCCCCCTGTGCCTCTTAGCACTTGTGCCACACTGTGCGGGAAACATTTTGATTCTGACACACGGAGGCGCCACAGACTTACATTTCAGGAGTCGCTCACAGAAGAGATAATTGTTCATGGTGTCCGCCACGATCTTGGCCACATCCTCACATTCGAACTCAATGTAGGCGTATCCTTTATGGTTCCCGGTCTGCCAATCACAAGTACAGACGTTACCCCAAAATTTCATTTTATAATATTATAATTTACATTTATTAAAGTGTCCCCACAAATCAGAAGATCGCTGGTGGGACATTCGTTTACGATGCACCAGCCTATCGGGGGATGGCAGTAACAGATAAACACGCTCTAAGCCAAGTCATTTTCCCGCACTTCTAACCAATCAGAATCTTACCTTCTTACTCCTGGAGAGGCGGAGCCGTGTGACCGTCCCGAACTGGCTGAAATATTCCTTCAGCTGAGGCTCAAACAGGAGGCGGGGGATGTGTCCGATGTAGAGGACGCCGGGGGTGAGTGTCTCAACCTGGGGGGGGGGGGGGTAAGAAAAAATCATTTTATTATCATAACATACAGACAGTGCCGGGGACAAGGTCATCCAGGGCAAGGATGCCAAACTGCGCCCCAACTTCCCTTAGGGTTAAGGCGCCTCCCCATTGCGCCCTGGCCAACCGCTCCTCCTGCCCACCCCTTGGCCCTGGCCCCGCATACAGAACCGCAAACTCAACAGAGCCCGGTGCCAGGAGAGTGCAGACAAGGAGCGCCAGCAGGACAAAAAACCCCACCCACATTTATTGCGACCCCCCCCCCCTGACCTGTATCAGGAAATTCACAGGTGTCAGCTGACCTAAATGGTCACGTGACCTGTCCAGCAATCCCCAGCCCGAGTCTCCAGTTATGTTTGACTGAGTGCTGGCCAATGGAAGAGTCAGATCAGGACAGGGGGCGGTTAGGGGGAGGAGAAAGAAGGGGAAGAAAGAAGGGGAAGAAGAAGAAGAGGAGAAAAAAGAAGAAGAGGAGAAAAAAGAAGAAGAGGAGAAAAAAGAAGAAGAGGAGAAAAAAGAAGAAGAGGAGAAAAAAGAAGAAGAGGAGAAAAAAGAAGAAGAGGAGAAAAAAGAAGAAGAGGAGAAAAAAGAAGAAGAGGAGAAAAAAGAAGAAGAGGAGAAAAAAGAAGAAGAGGAGAAAAAAGAAGAAGAGGAGAAAAAAGAAGAAGAGGAGAAAAAAGAAGAAGAGGAGAAAAAAGAAGAAGAGGAGAAAAAAGAAGAAGAGGAGAAAAAA